>NC_052309.1:6517605-6652605 GCF_016432855.1 Salvelinus namaycush
TTGGAGTTCGTTTCGTTCTGTCTGGTGTTGTACGTCTGTAGCTTTTCTAACTGTGCACTCAGGGACGTTATTTCAGTGTGACACTGAAGCATAATGGTGGATGCATTTACTAAAGCAAACCTCACACTGTTCAATGTTCAGATGTGTTGCACAACATCTTTTACCACAGTTAATGATATGAGGGTATGACAATATATTAATGATTACTAGCTAATCTAACAGAATCATACACTGAAGTTATAGACAGTATCCCTGTTTTTAGATGCACTTTAAAGCTAGCATGCCTCTTTAAAAAAAAAATATATATATATTATTCTTTTTTTTTAGCATTGTTTGATGTTTGCACCCAGGAAGTGACCTAATCAGCCAGACAGCTAATCACATCTGGAGCTTTTACAGTTAAAGCGAAAGACAGGGGGTATAGTGCTCAAGACCACTCTGCTTTCGGTATGGAATCGGAATCTCATGAGTCATAGCTTGCTTTTTTATGACTCCTCCCCCTCTATTCCCCAATCCTCAACCATTCCCCCAAATGCCCCTAATGATATAACATGCCATTTTAGTTCCCCTCTTTCCAAGTTTCATTTCGGTTAAAAAAAAATACTCAAACTCTCCTTAAGTGTTCCTATGCATGAGAGGATTTGTATAGTGGGGAAAAAAGAAAAGGAAATTTGACCGGTCTAACTTTTGAAACGATTATCTCCTCTGGGAAAGTAGGAGAAAGTGTTGTTGTGAGACTCAGTACATATTCAGTGAGTATATCATGTTTACATGTCCATCCCATGTTCCTATCCTAGCTACAAACCATGCAGGTACCCTTTGCCTCTACCTCATCTAGTTTTTTGATTTTGCACCTAACTGCTTTAACAGCTCAGCTGAAACATTTCCTCAGCAGAAAAGTACCCATAGCTCATGCTACTCCAAGGCTAAATACAGAGTAACTTACTTTTCTGAAAGTGCACTGATGTGCATGGAGGCTTAAGTTAGATTTACTTGCTGCTCATTCAATCATATCTGTGTCTGAGAAAAAATGTCTCCTCTTTTTTTTTTTTTTTTTTTTTTCTCTGTCTCGGGCTGAGCATTGCCTATGTTCAGGTTTAAACACCTCTGTCAAGAACCCCACAAACAGTCCTGTTCATTTCCTTCCAAAAATGACAGCTCCAGAGTATTTCTTCTTCGTTTTCTACTTCTGTCATATAAAACATGTCAGTAGTAGATCAAAATACCATAGAAGCCAGGGCATCCCTTTATAACTAAATGTAAACTAAAGACATTTTAACTTGTATAAAGTGCAATTCTTGGGGGGGGGGTAAGTTGGATTTTTCTCCAATTTAGTTTTTGTCAGTCAGTGGTCGACGAGTGTCTCGTCTGTCGTTGTGTTTCTCTCTTTATCCCTGTTGTCCTGTTACTATTACTGTACGTTACGTTAGCCTGGGAAATGACTTGGTGATGCTCACGCCTCACCCCACTGCCACAGTCTCGCTGGTCCACATAGCTTCTACTGTACTGTAAGCCAGCACCATCATGTCCTCACCCCTCTACGTCCTCACCCCCTGCCTCACCCCTCCACGTCCTCACCCCCTGCCTCACCCCTCCACGTCCTTACCCCTCCACGTCCTCACCCCCTGCCTCACCCCTCCACGTCCTCACCCCTCCACGTCCTTACCCCCCTGCCTCACCCCTCCACGTCGTCACCCCTCCCTCTTCCACGGTCTCTCGTCATCTTGTGATGCCTTCAGTTGCTCTTTTGTGTGTTTTTTTTGTTGTCATTTGTATCTGTTATTGAAATCTAACCGCAAGAGTATCAATGATGATGATGATGATGATGATGGTGCGTCTTCAAGTAATGTAGGAGGGCCTACTCATTTCCATCAAGTCAATAAGAAAGGGTCAGATGCTGGGGCTTTAGGTAATGGGATAGAGTAACTTGATACTGAAAAGCACTGACTAGAACTGTGTAACAGCGAGCCATCTTGACAAAAGGTGCATCATCATTGGTTCACTGCTTCCAGGTGTAATATATTTACAAGTCCTTCACAGAATCATTTGTACCTTCTCCTCCTCCATTATTTCTGTTTGAAAAGCATGATCTATTATTATAGTTCTTTAAAGCCTGCATAGTCTGTATATTTCTAGATTTTGTTCCAGTTTTTTTTTTTGTGTGTTATTTTGGCTGCATCATTTTGTTTATTTTAATTGTTGCTATGGTGATTACAGTGGACAAATGAGGAAGGAATGCGACAGGCTGCAGTGGCCAATCAGTTTGTCCCGCTCAACACAAACCCCAAGGAGGTGCTGGAGATGAGGAACAAGGTATGATGTCGATACAGGCTTCGGTAGGCTGTCATTTCAACACGGCTTTGATGTTGATACAGGCTGTCATTTCAACATGGCTTTGATGTTGATACAGGCTGTCATTTCAACATGGCTTTGGTCTCGACCATCGGCCCTACTCCCGAAGTGTGTATTTCTCTTGCACACTCCCCATTATGGATTTAGAAGCATTTGATTTGTGTAAGGATAGCGAGAAAGGGAGATTCCACCATTGAAAAATCCATGAGGTCATGTACAAGTGCACACTTTGGGAGAAGGGTAGAGAATCAAGATGTTTTTCGGTCTTGACCGTGGCTTTGTATCCAACCCCTCTCCTTCTGTCGACTACCACCATCCTCTAGATCCGAGAGCAGAACCTGAAGGACATCACGACGGCAGGGCCAGAGTCCCAGGTGCTGTGTGCTGGAAGCATGGTGGATCGCTCCTTTGTCCAGGTGAGTCCCTCCTGCGCCCCACCCTTCCTGCACTATGCCCCGCCCCACAGCCAGGCAACCCCTGCAAAATGGCAATATGTGTGCTGCTTACCCTGAGTCAGACCTGCATTCAAATACTATATGAAATCGTTTAAAATTCTGAAACTGGGCTGGATTGAGCTTGCCTGGTGCAATGTAACAAATACAATAGTTCCAAAACTGCAAACCCTGCCCTCTAAGCAGTCTAAAGCAAATGCTAGAAGTATTTGAATGATTTCAAATAGTATTTGAACCCAAGTCTGACCTGACACCCCCCCCCCCCCCCCCCCTGCTGATATTTAAGTGAACTTAACTTACCTTATTCTTTGACCACAGAGAAGTTCAGTGTGGCAGGTAAGTAACATGGCGGTCAGAGGTAAACCTCATGCTGCATCACAGGCCGGGTTGTGTTCATCTCCTTTGGTTGATTTGGGTTTGCCACCTTTTTTTGCTGGCTAACCCCAACATGCTGTTAGCCTTCAGGTCTGTCAGATTGCTTTCATGACTTCAGAGTTGAGTTTGCATGTTGTTGGTTTACCCTCTGAGGTCCTGTCCATTATCTGACCTTGGTTGGATCCCACTCATTTGCTGTTAGTCAAATTGTGTTAACTTACACGTTTATTTCTCTCTGAGAGAATTCGTTTTTGAGGAGATCGCTGAGGCCATTGTTGGAGTGTTGTTCTAACCTTAGGACCTTTTATTGTTACCTGAATTGAAAAAATAACTGCTGGTTGGCTCTGAACTGTTTCTTCACTGTTTAGCTGTAACTGTTTGTAGCGTAATTTGAGAGTTACGATTTAAATATGTCTTATGCACTCGGTTTGTGTTTTCAGTACATTTACACACTTCAATGTGAAGTGTGGTCTTGCAATGCATGGGCCTGGCATATTTCTTATCATTATCATGCTTGACTGCCCCATTTTCCTCACTGAAACAAACTCTGCATGTGTGTGTGTGTGTGTGTACTGTATGGGCGTGTGTACTGTATGGGCGTGTGTACTGTATGGATGTGTGTGTACTGTATGGATGTGTGTGTACTGTATGGACGTGTGTGTACTGTATGGACTTGTGTGTGTGCACGGCAGGGTTTCTGTTAGGAAAATGTGGCGCTGGACAACGTGACCGAGAAAATTTGAATGTAAAGAAATTCACCAGACCCACGCATTGGGTGTGTAACCTGTTAGGGCTTCCACCCACGATGCTCAGAATGACATAAATCACATTCAGATTATGGTAATTCATCTTAACAAAACATGCAACTCCTGTAATGAAGCAGCCAATAAAACCTACATTTTCAAACATTTACCAACATGCAAATTGAGGCAAAACACCATTCTAAACAGCGCACTTGATATGAGCGGTATATGACAGAGATGATAGAAATTTAGAAAGAGGGTGAATCTAAAGATACAACAACTAGCATGGGTTGCTAATATGACTAGGATTGTGCCTTTTGGCTTCTGCACAACGAAAGAAAGTTAATATGAAAACCAATGGAACAGGAGAGGAATGTCATATGAGGAAGTCTTTCATAGGCAGCGCGTGTGACCAAAGTCCTAGCTGATTATTGAGTTGCAGCTGTCCGTGGAAAAACATCTAAAATATGTGAAGACAATGTGTCTGGAGTATCATTTAAAATGTTGAGACAAGAGGAGGAGTGGTGTGAGGCGAAGATAGCCTATAGGTGCGACTATCTCTAGAATGAATCCACTCGGCTGTCTTCTGCCAATTCTTGCGCATTTATTGTTTCATGTAAATTGTTTGCCCTTTGAATGTTTGTTTGTTTATTTTGATCAAATCGCCATTACATATGTAGCCAGCAGTAAATGAACCGTTAATCCCTGTCATTTTGTTACAATACATTAACAGAAATGTATGTATTACTAATTAGGCATACAGTCATTTCTCATTCTCAGTTGAAACGTGGTTTATTTCATAACCATAATTTACGAGTTTTTTTGTTTTGTCTTTTGTTTGGAGTGCTCCATGTGAGTAATGAGCATGTGTCTGGTTTTTCTGTCTACTTAATGCCTGAGCACACATAAGTAGCCTACCTGGCATGCTGGCGCAATTGTAGGAATGTGCCCATTTGGGGATGTTTGATTTCGTATTCTCAGTCACCACATCCACCACTAATAAGCTGAGCTTCTCAGTCATTTTTTCTTCACCTCACACAGTAAGTAAAAAATTAATTATTTATTTTTTACCATTCATATATCCAGTGGAAATGTTATAAAATACCTTTCCCTTGCATAAAAACAGCATTCTGTCCTAAGCTCACTGGAGTGGGAAACTCTGAGGGCCTGGAATAGAATAGTAGAGACAGCTTCAGGACTGATCCAGTTGATTGACTAGATACAATGTTGCACTTCACTAGCTGTAGCGCAAGTCAAGACAGATAGAAAGGGAGGCAGACAGGCTGAGTAGAGAGAGATGTCTGGGATTTGAAAGAACCAGACTTGTCATTATTTATTTATGTTTTTATTTGTCGGCTTTATGTATTTTTACTTGGTTGATCAAGGTCAACGGCTGCATTGGCCATCTGAGTTCCATGCTCTCATTTAGGCTGCCGGTGTCACGGTGTATCAGTGTGTCCATATGGCAGAGGCCACGGTGTATCAGTGTGTCCATATGGCAGAGGCCACGGTGTATCAGTGTGTCCATATGGCAGAGGCCACGGTGTATCAGTGTGTCCATATGGCAGAGGCCACGGTGTATCAGTGTGTCCATATGGCAGAGGCCACGGTGTATCAGTGTGTCCATATGGCAGAGGCCACGGTGTATCAGTGTGTCCATATGGCAGAGGCCACGGTGTATCAGTGTGTCCATATGGCAGAGGCCACGGTGTATCAGTGTGTCCATATGGCAGAGGCCACGGTGTATCAGTGTGTCCATATGGCAGAGGCCACGGTGTATCAGTGTGTCCATATGGCAGAGGCCACGGTGTATCAGTGTGTCCATATGGCAGAGGCCACGGTGTATCAGTGTGTCCATATGGCAGAGGCCACGGTGTATCAGTGTGTCCATATGGCAGAGGCCACGGTGTATCAGTGTGTCCATATGGCAGAGGCCACGGTGTATCAGTGTGTCCATATGGCAGAGGCCACGGTGTATCAGTGTGTCCATATGGCAGAGGCCAATGATCACGGTGTACTCAGTCTCCCTGAGTTGATGAGGTAAAAATCTGTCATTCTGCCCCTGAACAAGGCAGTTAACCCACTGTTCCCCAGTAGGCCATCATTGTAAATAAGAATTTGTTCTTAACGGACTTGCCTAGTTAAATAAAGGGTAAATAATTTTTTTTAAATATCGAAATGAAACTGTTCCACGAAAATGCGCAAATGAAAATCATAACTAGCACCCAGATCAGTAGAAATGGAACTCACACGCCGCCTATGAAGTCTTTAACAGAATCGACTCTGGTCGGATTTTCAAACAATGCCTCATAATATGAAGTAAAATATTCAGGTTTCAAACAATTAAGTATGCTTTAAAAATATATACTGCCTTCAGCTCACATTGTAAAGTGGTGGGTGACGCGCTGATAATCTGCCTACCGTTGTTTTTCTCCCGGTCAATTTGGCCGGCAACAATTGTATTTATTGGCTTTATTTTGTATTTATTTTTGCCAAATGCCAGCAATTACCGGCTAACGGAAACCCTGGTGTACGGACGTGTGTGTGTGTGTACACACCATTTAATGTGTGAGTGTGCGTTTTGACTGTGTGTGAGTACTATGAACGTGTGTGTGTGTGTGCATTTTGACTGTGTGTACTATGAACGTATGTGTGTGTGTGCTTGGGCTGGGTTATGCCCCCCTCACTCAGTTTACTATTGCAGGACGCCCCTCTGTCTGACTGTACGGACACTATTGCCGACCTCGACCTGTCAGAGACCAATAGCCCTGCTAAGTCTTTTAGAAAGGTACTTCCTGACCATCCATGACCTCTCACATGACCTCTCACCTCTCTGATGCTACTCTGTGTGATTTCATGAATAGACGTTATTGTCCAGACTCAAACTGCTTTGAAATGCTCCATACTAGTATCAACTTATTTAGAAAATGTCAGTGTTGGCATCGATTTGAAATTGTGACAAGATTTTATTTTGTGACGCACAACAGGCCTGTTTTTAGCAAGAATTTGTCTTGTGTCCCTCCCTGTCTGTACCACTAGGGGGAGCTAGTGACAGCGTCTAAGGCCATCATAGAGAAGGAGTACCAGCCACGTGTCATCATCAACAAGAAAGGCCCTAACCCCTTCAATAAACAGTATGACCAGGAGCTGGAGGATTACCGCAAAGAGGTGGAACTCAAACAGAAAGGACCCGATGGTAAGACCTGCCACCGTTCTGCTCTTAAGGCACGTTTGACCTAGACAGAAAAATAACCAACTGCAGTGTTTTCACCATTTTATACCCTATTTTCTCCATTAATTTGCAGTAGTAGTAGCAGTAGCAAGACAAAACAGCAAAGATACAGAATCACAATAAATCGGTGGGGTCTGAGGTAGTTCTCCACAAAGCTCCCAGAGCCCACGACCCGTCACCAAGCAGAGCAACATGGAGAGAAACTGTTGTTGCATCATTCATCCAGTACAGGGTGAAGAGTTCTTCCAGCTCTCTTCAGCTGGGCCTGGACAGGGCCTGTCCCCCTCTACCTCAACACAGAAGCCCCCACTGCCGCCAAAGCCCCTCTGTATCCCAGAGCAGGGAGCTGGAGTTGGACTGGTCATCCCTGGGGTCTCTGAGCCTACCCCCACAGCCTCCTCCAAGGCTGCCTCTCCCTCCTCCTCTCTCCCCAGCCGAGACACTCTGACTGTGTCGGGGGGCAGTCAGGGGAGCCCAGGGACGTCCACGGGGTCGGGGACTGGGGGCTACGGGGAAGAGTCCCCCTCAGAGTCTCCTCACAAGGAGTTTCACTGTGCCGTGCTGAAGGCTCTCAGCACCACCAACACAGAGCTGCCTGCCCTCACTGAGGTTCCAGGTACTGACTGACTGCAGACTGACTCTGGCCTGCCCTCCTGCTCTCCGTCCTGCACTCTGACCTTTGACTGGAGTCCCTGTCCCTTCTCTCTCTCTGGGGTTAATCCTGCTCCTGTCCTGCCCACTACTAGGCCCCCAATCCCCAATTCCTCAACACCCGTCTGTCTTCTGACTATGCACCTTCCTCCTGGTTCAGGTTGCAAAAGGTCCAGGTTTTCCAGAAATCCCACCAGTTGGGGTATTCCCGTAATCAAAAGGGAATCAGCGGGGAGGGAATCCTCCAACTGGGAATCATTCAACCAGGATGAAATTTCTGGAAAACCTGGGAATTTTGGGGTAAGTTTCCAGAATTTTGCAACCCTCCCCTACCATCTGATTTGACTGATCTCTGTTTAACCAATGGAATCCTAATGCTGATTGTGGTTCTCCAAGGAAGCCTTCGCAAATGAACATGAATGACCCCTCTCATCAATCACTCCTGGGAAAGAGACTCTTCCTTCATCATCATCCTCCTCCTCCTCTTAACACGGACCTGTTGTCCTTTTGGGGTTGGTTTGTAAATGTTTACTACTAATCATCTGGTGTCTCCAATGGAAGCGGTTCCTTCTCTGGAGTGAAGGTGGACTTACATGGGTCTTGTTGCCACTGGGAGCTTTGTTACTTCCTCAGTGTGTGACTGTCTATCCTCTAATAATAATCAATACCTGTGTTTTCCTCTGCTGTTTTCTGACTGTGCTATTTTAATTTACTGTATGTGGTGGTTTAAGGGTGATGTGTTTTTTTTATAAATGAAATCAGTAATTGGCCATCTTAAAAAATCAATGATTTCATTGCTCTAATCTGACCTGTTGACAAACTATTTCATTTGTGAAATGGACTTTAAATAAGGTTTGATTTAATTTCCTCCCCCAGACTCCTCAGATGCGTTACCAGAGCCTGAGGAAGAGGCAAAGGGTCAAAGTCCGACCCGCACACCACCCAGCACCCCTGTCAAAGCAGAGGAAGGTTAGTTGTTCTAGTCTGCCCGGCAACAAGCAACACAACATTTCAGCATGGCTTCATCTGGGCGACTATTGAGTGACAACATTCAGGGTCAAGGGTCAACAAGAAATGCTGGGACTGGGCTTCCTTTCTATGTTTCCCTTTGATGTCTTTAACATTGTAACTGTAGGTGCTGTTGAATGCAATGTTTAATGTGTAATAACAGGCCAAGAGGTTTGAGGCTAATCGAGGTCGATAGGGGTGAATTGGATTATGAAACAAACCAACTGTAAGAGCAGGTAATGTTCAGTGGAATTCAAATGGAGGACATTTTCATTCCGAGGAATATCCTCTTAGATTATGATTCCTCAAGATCAGTAGATTTCTACAAATGGGTACTATGCCAAAGAGCTGTAACTTTTAGACAGCTGGGTGATTTTTCTTTCTTACATGAGATTAAGATTGAAGTGGATTATGATAATTTAACATTTTTTATTTATTATATTTATCCCTCTTGGTCTTTATTACGGTTGGATTACACCTTTTAACGACGGCAAGAGAATGTCCAATATAGTGACATACTGGTTCTAAAACCATATGGCAGGAGAATGTCTAATATAATGAGACTACTGGTTCTAAAACCATAAAGAACAGTTTCTTAGACACTTGCCATGGCTTATACAAGAATGAATGCATCAAGATCTATGGCGCCCTGTGAGGGACATAGTTATCACCTGACATTCACAAGTCAGGCTGTGCTCTCCCAGTATAAACCATGACGAACTGTGCTCTCTTTACTAGGCCATTTACTGGTGTAATCTAATCAAAGATGGTCTTATAAGACTGTAACACATGTTTTACGTTAGTTCCAATCCCTGTTCACTTCTCCATTCTCCATCTTTTGGAGTCTTAAGAATGGCTTGTCGCCATTCTTTTTTTAAATTTAATTTCTCCTGTTTCTCCTATTTTCATTTTGATGTTATAATTTTAACACTGTGGTGGCTGTGATTGACCTGCATCTATAGACGTGTGTTTCTACCTGTGCTTCTTCTTCTTTTTTGTGGCTGCGTTACTATCAGGAGATGGGAATGCTAAAGAGTACCTGTTGCCATAGTAAGTACGTACTGTTCCAGCCACCTCCACCCTCATGGCTTGTGATCAAACCATTAACCCCTCCTCCGTTCCTTGCATGGCTTCACTTTTCCGACTCTTCCTCCTCTCTCTCGTTCTCCTTCTCCGTGGCCCAAACCCATCCACTAGGGTTGAGTATCTATTCCTCCTTACTATGGTCCTTGACTTCCTGTTCTTTCATTCGTATTTCCTTTTGTTGCCAGGTGCCAATTCAGAGGTCCTCCCTGTCCTAAAAGATTTCACAAATTATGAGATTGATGTACAAAAGACAAAATGGCGGCCTCTGTTCTCAGGCTTGTCTTCATAGTGCAAAATCCCCAAACCATACGTAGAGATCATTGATTTGTCACATAGTTATGATTCATATGGTGACTCATAGGATGGATAGGTTTCTCTCCTGTCTGAACTGAACACCACTCAGAAATGTTGGACACCCATCCTCTATGGCCTTATTCGCATACAGTTTATGGTCCGTGACAGTGGAGAGATCTGAGAGAGACCCAGCAACACATCTCGTTTTAGGTTTCTATTCCTTCCCGGAGTTGACCTATTGTGAACTTTAACCTTTTGAGTATTACATGCAAACATCTTATAATAAATCTATATTAAATCCCTAAGTTCCTGCATTACGATTCACATGAAATGGGTAATGTATGTAGTTTAAAAAAATATATATATTTATTGAATGTTATATTTCTTTTCCAGATAAGCCCAATCTCAGGTATACAGCGTTCATGTATTTGGCTGTAGTAGAATAAATGCTTTTGTCGCTTTGCTAAGTGTGAAGCTTGCTGTTGGCTTAGCGGTGAGGTGATAAACAGCTGTTTTTCTCAGTGCTCTGTGTTATGCTTTGTCTTTGACTACATTTTGAGGAGCTTCAACACTTCTGTGGATAATTAGTCTAATGTTGACATCAATATTTGCAAGTAATACAAGTTGGAAATGGAGCACATTGTCTGGTTTGTTGTGTGCACGGTCAGAAAGGGAGACCAACTGCTGACGCTGTACAATGGTTCTACAGCAGCATGAAGTTGATGCACTGTACCGATGGATATTAGCGAGGAGCACGCTAGTCAACACTACAAGATCCCTCTGCACTGAATATACATGTGTATCTGAATAAATCAATGATTAAATACTTGGAGCACATGAATATGGTCTTACTGGACCCTTTTCACACTACTGAGCCAAGCTGTACTGTGCCGGCCTGGATACATGTCCACAATAGTTGCTGGAAAGGACAGATTTAAAAAAATATATATTTTTTGAGCATTAAATCATTGTTGGGCTTGGCTTTGTGGAATGATCTAATGTTGTACTTGTCTGAGTCGTCAATGTAAAGCTAGTCGGTGGAGATGGCTAGTGTTGTACTATATATAGGCATGCCTCGGCTGAGGAGCATGCTGTTTGATTGGTGCCTAAAGATTCTGATCTGCAGAAGTACTGTAGCCTGTCAGTTTTCATGGATGATATAGTGATACAGGCCTTTAGTTATGTGTCCTCCACAAGTTGGACTATGGAACAAAGACTAAATGATTGCAGAAGGAAATTGGAGATATCACTCCTCCCAAGTGAGAGTAAAGTGATATGTTAATAGCTAAATCTCTTATTGGCTTTGAAAAGGTAGTTTTTTGTCTGTATTGCAGCCGCTTTGCAGGCCCTGCAGATGAACCATTTCCTCCCCCTCCCCACAGATGAACCATTTCCTCCCCTTCCTCACAGATTCTCAGCTGGAGCACACCTATAAGGATGAGAGTGATCAGGCTACACTGAGACAGACCCTCCCTGACCTGACCCCAGACGATGAACCCTCTGACGCCCCAGTCCCCGCCCTCCCTGCCGAAGATCCTGCCACTCCCGCTGCCACCGAACAGCCCACCGCCGTGGGAGAGGAGCCTGCTGATGCTGCCGGCGACCAAGACTGCGAACAGGACGGCGACGAATCCCCCAGCAAATCGCCTTCCAAGAAGAAGAAGAAGTTCCGCACTCCTTCCTTCCTCAAGAAAAACAAGAAGAAGACTGAAGAAAAGGAAGGAAAAGCAAAGGAACCCTAGACCAGACCTCCCCTCTTACGCTTTGTAACCCTTCGCTTCCCCTTGAGCGAGCCACAACCTTTGACCCTACATGCTTAGTATTATTTGTCTGGCTTTATAACTCTGTGTTCACCTCCTAGTGTGTGCCAATTTTATATTAAAAAAAAGGGTCAATCGCTTATGAAGTTTTAAAAACGGTCGCTCTGTGGTGAATGACTGTGTGCAATCGGTCTGGTTCAGTGCAGCTGTGTGGCTTCTTACGCTTGTCTATTTAGGCTTGCTACTTTAAGTGAGCAGTAGATTTTTATTTCCCTTTTTTATTTGTTAAAAAAAATGTGTTTTACTAAAACCTGATTTAACCACTAGAATGTATTGGGATTGTATCAGTGTCTTTTAAAAAAACTAAACAAGGAAAAGCAAATAAACGCTTGAACTATCACTTAATTAAACTGGTGGAAACTGATTCAAGATTTAAAAACTACCAACTGCACGGTGCTAATTTCTGATGTCTAATATTAGCGTTAAATCTGTTCACTCAAACAGCATTGGGTACAAGAGCGTGTTTTCCTCTCTGCAGTATAACTGGTGGGTGTATATAAAAGGGCCCGATGGCCAAGGTAAAACACTACCATTTATACAGATTCATTGTGTGACTCATCATGTACGTGTGCCCTGCGTCCCGTAAGAACTCAAATCATGTTGAGAATATCAGTCACCACCTCTATCAACCAGTGTTGGTGGTACCTGGTGAGACTGCTGGTATTGCATCGGTCTACACAGGCTGTATGGTCATGTGGCAGGAATGTGTAGAGACTAGGGCAGAAGGTTTTGTTGTTATATAATCCTGTATCCTTGGCTTGCTTTAGCTCTCCCCTCCTTCCTAACCTAATCGCACCAATCACAGGAAAGACAAATGGAACATAAGAGGACAAAATATGGCTACAGTTACAAGAGAATACAGATTTTGTATGGTTAATGATATAGCTATAGTCTTTTGTTATTCTCAACAACAAAAGAAATTGAGTCATTTTCACTTGCTGTGAGAGCCCTGTGAACTGAAACACCTCAATTACAATATAGCACTGCCTGGAACTCACTGTTTTACCATTTGCTTTTAGAGAAAAACGTAGGCTTGCCTGGATCCAAACAGAGGGTGAAACGAAACCATTCCATCTGGATTCAGGCTAATAGTGGGTATATGGAATGTAGGAATACCGTTGCTTTTAAGGCACATCTCACTATTTTAACGCTGCATGCATAACCAGTGACCACACCTCAATGGACTATCCTGTGAAACCCCTCTGAAATGAAAAGACTGTCTCAAGAAACATCTCGCTTTCAAGTTGCACTCAACACCCTATGGAGATATAGTACAGTAATCAATGTAGTTGGTGAGATCTTACAGCCTGGTCCCAGATCTGTTTGTGCTGCCATGCCAAACTGTGACGATAGGAATTGGCAAGACAACACAAACAGATCTGGGACCAGACTAGCGATCTTACACCTTGTCTTTTAAAATGGTTGGCAAGCAGATAGGTATAAATACCGGATAATGTCATTAATTAATTCCACTTGTCTGTGAAGCTTGGTTTAGACCACTATAAAAAATCTAGCCTTGTCCCAGATCAGTTTGTGCAGTCTTGAGAATGACCAAAGGAGTTGGCAAGGCTGTAATAACTGCTCTAGGACAAGGCTGTTATAAACCTGCTATATTACATGATGTAAGCTGAGAACATTAGCCTGTTCCCTGAACCTGAAGGACTGCATGGCATGAAACTAAGGCTTTGAGCTTGTATGTCTGTCTCTTTTCATTATGACTGTAACTCACTTTTACTTTGCAATTTGTTGTGCAATTTTTTTATTTTTTTTTGTGGTCAATTGTTTTAAACTCGCAGCAATGTATTCTTTGAACTATTTCCCATACAAACGTGTCATCATACCATCTATCGCTTCACTACCATTTTCTTCATGGAACTGTTTGTTTTTTAACCATTAATAAAAATCCTTCCTTCAAAACCAATTTGTTTTTGTTTGATTTCAATTAAATATTAGATGATTGTCTTCAAGATTACATTTGTTTTATACAGTGCTGTAAAGTACTAAAGTTTTATTTTTTGGGTATCTGTACTCTACTATTTATATTTTTGACTACTTTTACTAAACTACATTCCTTAAGAAAATATTGTACTTTTTACTCCATACATTTTCCTTGACACCCAAAAGTACTCATTACATTTTGAATGCTTAGCAGGACAAGAAAATAGTTCAATTCACACACTTATCATCCAAACCTCCCTGGTCATCCCTACTGCCTCTGATCTGGGGGACTCACTAAAACGACATGCTTTGTTTGTAAATTATGTCAGTGTTGGAGTGTGCCCCTGGCTTTCTGTAAATTAAAAAAACTAAATGGTGCCATCTGGATTGCTTAATATAAGGAATTTGAAATGATTTTTACTTTTGATAGTTAAGTATATTTTAAACCAAATACTTTGACTTTCTCAAGTAGAATTTTACTGGGTGACTAACTTGAGCCATTCTCTATTAAGGCGTCTTTACTTTTACTCAAGTATGACGGTTGGCTACTTTTTCCACCACTGGTTTTATATTGTATAAGATACTAGCACAACTAATTATTTATAGCACCAAAGATGCTCTCTTTTTAGTTGGCTATATAAGTGCACTGTTAGGGGTTTACAGAAGGCGATGCTGTATAATATTTCTTACAAGTCAAATCACGAGGAGTCGCCCTCCTACTACAAACATTGACCCCGTACATGCTGGATTTCTGTCGTGAAACAAAGTCAAATAATGACGTTCTCTAAAATACAGTTGAAGTCGGAAGTTTACATACACCTTGGCCAAATACATTTAAACTCAGTTTTTCACAATTCCTGACATTTAATCATAGTAAAAATTCCCTGTCTTAGGTCAGTTAGGATCACCACTTCACATTCTTAAAATGTAAATGTCAGAATCATAGTGGAGAGAATGATTTATTTCAGATTTGGTTTCTTTCATCACATCCCCAGTGGGTCAGAAGTTTACATACACTCAATTAGTATTTGGTAGCATTGCCTTTAAATTGTTTAACTTGGGTCAAACGTTTCGAGTAGCCTTCCACAAGCTTCTACGATAAGTTGGGTGAATTTTGGCCCATTCCTCCTGACAGAGCTGGTGTAACTGGGTCAGGTTTGTAGGCCTCCTTGCTCGCACATGCTTTTTCAGTTCTGCCCACAAATTTTCTATGTGATTGAGGTCAGGGCTTTGTGATGGCCACTCCAATACCTTGACTTTGTTGTCCTTAAGCCATTTTGCCACAACTTTGGAAGTATGCTTGGGGTCATTGTCCACTTGGAAGACCCATTTGCGACCAAGCTTTAACTTCCTGACTGATGTCTTGAGATGTTCCTTAAATATATCCACATAATTTTCCTACCTCATGATTTGATCTATTTTGTGAAGTGCACCAGTCCCTCCTGCAGCAAGCACCCCCACAACATGATGCTGCCACCCCTATGCTTCACGGTTGGGATGGTGTTCGGCTTGCAAGCATCCCCCTTTTTCCTCCAAACATAACGATGGTTATTATGGCCAAACAGTTCTATTTTTGTTTCATCAGACCAGAGGACATTTCTCCAAAAAGTACGATCTTTGTCCCCATGTGCAGTTGCAAACCGTAGTCTGGCTTTTTTTATGGCGGTTTTGGAGAAGTGGCTTCTTCCTTGCTGAGCAGCCTTTCAGGTTATGTCGATATAGGACTCGTTTTACTGTGGATATAGATACTTTTGTACCCGTTTCCTCCAGCATCTTCACAAGGTCCTTTGCTGTTGTTCTGGGATTGATTGCACTTTTCGCACCAAAGTACGTTCATCTCTAGGAAACAGAACGCGTCTCCTTCCTGAGCGGTATGACGGCTGCGTGGTCCCATGGTGTTTATACTTGCGTGCTATTGTTTGTACAGATGAACGTGGTACCTTCAGGCATTTGGAAATTGCTCCCAAGGTTGAACCAGACTTGTGGAGGTCTAAAAAAAAAAAAACAGATCTTGGCTGATTTCTTTTGATTTTCCCATGATGTCAAGCAGAGAGGCACTGAGTTTGAAGGTAGGCCTTGAAATACATCCACAGGTACACCTCCAATTGACTCAAATGATGTCAATTAGCCTATCAGAAGCTTCTAAAGCCATGACATCATTTTCTGGAATTATCCAGGTTGTTTAAAGGCACAGTCAATTTAGTGCATGTTAACTTCTGACCCACTGGAATTGTGATTAAGTGAAACAATCTGTCTGTAAACAATTGTTGGAAAAATTACTTGTGTCATGCACGAAGTAGATGTCCTAAATGACTTGCCAAAACTATAGTTTGTTAACAAGAAATTTGTGAAATGGTTGAAAAACGAGTTTCAATGACTCCAACCTAAGTGTATGTAAACTTCCGACTTCAACTGTACATTCAAGGGGTTTATGTACCCTTTCGATTCAACTAGCCATCAACAAGGTAAAGCGGTAGTAATGAAGACACGGCGTAATGGTTACGCTGAGTGTAGTGGGTCATTAAGTGTTACAGATTCTGGCGTGGATGGATCCAGGCTTGTTCTAGATATGTTTATTGTCTTACCTACTCCTATGGTCACTGATTGTCCATAAGAGTTGACAGCACAAACGGATATGGGACCAGGCTAGATGGAGGCTAAATAACATCAAGAGCAGTTTGCAACTAATTTCTTCCCCCAGAGAAAAAAAGAGACACTACTGAATGAATATATGACGAAGGAAAAGGCCAATAAATTCATAGACCGACGCTTTGGGGAATATGACACCAACATGGACCCAGAGGAGATTGGTTTTCAATGGAGAGACATGTAAGATCCGATACAGGGGAACACACGTCTCTGTTCTCTTCTCTGCCCATTTCACATAAATCACAAAACTATCTCCAGCAGAGCTACACTTTGGCTAGCTGCTTTTAGCAACGAGGATGTATTTAAAACCGCACAGTAAGTTGGACATAGAATTTTATTTAGCTCTTGGCTTCGCGCGGACTTTTTTTGCAACCCAATACAATAGGGAGCAAGGCTAGTGTATGCAAATACAACCGCATTGCTAAAAGCGGCTACACTTTGTCTGACCCTGTGCTCTCAAATATGTGTGTTGTGGGGGAGAAGAAGGACATGTACAACCTGAATGAGGAGGAGTTGACCCACACCGACCAGTCTCTGTCTGAGATGGAGAAGCTCAACGACTTGGTAGACAGTGATGATGAAGCCGATGAGAAAGGAATCCTCTCAGGTGAGATACACAATGACCCTAGACTTCACACAATTGGTGGGGAGCTGTAGACCAGGGTGAGAGAGAGCAAGAAGGGGTGGAGGAGATGTATTTTTATTTATTTTTTATTTTACTTTAATTTAACCAGGTATGTCAGTTGAGAACAAGTTCTCATTTACAACTGCGACCTGGCCAAATAAAGCAAAGCAGTGCGACAAAAACAACAACACAGAGTTACACATAAACAAACGTACAGTCAATAACACTATAGACAAATCTATGTACAGTGTGTGCAGATGTAGAAGATTAGGGAGGTAAGGCAATCAATAGGCCGTAGAGGCGAACTAATTACAATTTAAGTATTAACACTGGAGTGATAGATGTGCAGATGATGATGTGCAAGTAGAGATACTGGGGTGCAAAAGAGCAAGAGGGTAAGTAATAATATGGGGATGAGGTAGTTGGGTGTGCTATTTACAGATTGGCTGTGTACAGGTACAGTGATCGGTAAGCTGCTCTGACAGCTGATGCTTAAAGTTAGAGAGGGAGATATAAGACACCAGCTTCAGTGATTTTTGCAATTCGTTCCAGTCATTGGCAGCAGAGAACTGGAAGGAAAGGCGCCAAAGGAAGTGTTGGCTTTGGGGATGACCAGTGAAATATACCTGCTGGAGCGTGTGCTATGGGTGAGTGTTGCTATGGTGACCAGTGAGCTGGGATAAGGCGGGGCTTCACCTAGCAAAGACTTATAGATGACCTGGAGACACTGGGTTTGGTGATGAATATGTAGTGAGGGCCAGCCAACGAGAGCATACAGGTCGCAGTGGTGGGTAGTATATGGGGCTTTGGTGACAAAACGGACGGCACTGTGATAGACTACATCCAGTTTGCTGAGTAGAGTGTTGGAGGCTATTTTGTAAATGACATCGCCGAAGTCGAGGATCGGAAGGATAGTAAGTTTTACGAGGGTATGTTTGGCAGCATGAGTGAAGGAGGCTTTGTTGCGAAATAGGAAGCCGATTCTAGATTTAATTTTGGATTGGAGATGCTTAAGTCTGGAAGGAGACCCTAAGTCTGGAAGGAGACCCTAAGTCAGGAAGGAGACCCTAAGTCAGGAAGGAGACCCTAAGTCTGGAAGGAGAGTTTACAGTCTAACCAGACACCTAGATATACTGTGAATTTTTCAGTACATATGTGGCAATTATTTATTTCAGAAGGAGCCAGTAAAACTAGTGTACGTGTATGTGCTCTAGGTCATTTGACACCATTAGACATGCACGTGGTTATTCTTGTAACTGTTATGGCCAACTATGGTTACACCTCTTGGGTCTCTTCCAGAACAGAGGTGTTCCCTTCAGAGGAGTAAGCAGGATACGGTTATTCCTGTAGAGCGCCAAGGTCTGTTGCTATGGTCCTACGTGACTCTACAGGTTGCATGTCCTAATATGAAGGCAATATGATAACGGTGGCTAAATGCCAGAGGTGATGAGCCATTAAGAGGAGTTACTATGAGTATGACGTAAGAAGGATAAATGTATAAGTATTCTGTGCCAAGACTGGAAGGCAGTTGTTTTCATGATCCAGCTCGGCTTTTATTATGAAGTAATAAAACGTCTATTTGAACTCACATGCTCTGGTATTTATGAAATATGATTGACCAAATATTTCCACGACAGTATTTGTAGTTGTCCACATATTCTAGGTCAGAACCGTCCAGAGTAGTGATGCTAGTCGGCCAGGAGGGTGCGGGAAGCAATCGGTTGAAGAGCAAGGACCTAGAGGAGAGTTGTATGGCGTTGAAGCACATTTGGAGGTTTGTTAGCACAGTGTCCAAAGAAGGGCCAGATGTATACAGAATGGTGTCGTCTACATAGAGGTGGATCAGAGAATCACCAGCAGCAAGAGTGACATCATTGATATATACAGAGAGACTGCCAGAGACTGCCAGAGGTCCGGACAACAGGCCCTCCGATTTGACACACAGAACTCTATCTGAGAAGTAGTTGGTGAACCAGGCAAGGCGGTCATTTGAGAAGCCAAGGCTATTTAGTCTGCGGATAAGAATGTGGTGATTGACAGAGTCGAAAGCCTTGGCCAGGTCGATGTTGACAGCTGCACAGTACTGTCTTTTATCGATGGCGGTTATAATATCATTTAGGACCTTGAGCGTGGCTGAGGTGCACCCATGACCAGCTCGGAAACCAGATTGCATAGTGAAGAAGGTACGGTGGGGTTCGAAATGGTCGGTGATCTGTTAACTTGGCTTTTGAAGATTTTAGAAAGGCAGGGCAGGATGGATATAGGTCTATAACAGTTTGGGTCTAAAATGTCTCCCCCGATACGAAAGAGAGGTTGAATAGGCTTGTAATAGGCGTTGCAACAATTTCGGCTGATAATTTTAGAAAGAGAGGGTCCAGATTGTCTATCCCAGCTGATTTGTAGGGATCCAGATTTTGCAGCTCTTTCAGAACATCAGCTGTCTGGATTTTGGTGAAGGAGAAGCGGGGGGGGGGGGGGGGGGGGGGGGTTTGGGCCCAAGTTGCTGCGGGGGGTGTTGAGATGTTGGCCGGGGTAGGGGTAGCCAGGTGGAAAGTGTGGCCAGCAGTACAAAAATGCTTATTGAAATGATTGATTATCGTAGATTTATCGCGTTTCCTATCCTCAGTGCAGTGGGCAGCTGGGAGGAGGTGCTCTTACTCTCCATGGACTTTACAGTGTCCCAAAACTTTTTGGAATTAGTGCTACAGGAAGCAAATTTCTGTTTGAAAAACCTAGCCTTAGCTTTCCTAACTGACTAAGTATATTGGTTCCTGACTTCCCTGAAAAGTTGCATATCGCGGGGGCTATTCGATGCTAATGCAGAACACCACAGGATGTTTTTGTGCTGGTCAAGGGCATTCAGGTCTGGGGTGAACCAAGGGCTATATCTGTTCTTAGTTCTACATTTCTTTGAATGGGGCATGCTTATTTAAGATGGTGAGGAAAACACTTTTGAAGAGCAACCAGGCATCCTCTACTGACAGGATGAGGTCAAAATCCTTCCAGGATACCCGGGCCAGGTCGATTAGAAAGTGTTTTAGGAAGCATTTGACAGTGATGAGGGGGGGTTGTTTGACCGCGGACCCATTACGGATGCAGGCAGTGATCGCTGAGATCCTGGTTGAAGACAGCAGAGGTGTATTTAGAGGGCAAGTTGGTCAGGATGATATCTAAGAGAGTGCCCATGGTTCCGGACTTAGGGTTGTACCTGGTAGGTTCCTTGATAATTTGTGTGAGATTGAGGGTATCTAGCTTAGATTGTAGGACAGTACGAACTCTGAAGATAGATGTGGGGCGATCAATTCACATATGGTGTCCCAGCTGTGGTGAGAGAGAAGGGGGTAGAGGAGAGAAAGAGAAACAAATAGGAAGTAATCTATGAGTAAGTAAAGATGTACGTAGTGCTGCCTCTTATTTTTAAAGACAAAAATACTATCTGTTGAAGTAGGGACCATAACGATGACATTTTCTCATCCATCTGTCCTCCAGCCAAGCTGACTGTGTCCCACTTCAGAGGAGGTCTACTGAGAAGGAAGACCCCAGGAGAGAAGGACGATAAGGGGAACCACAAAGCCAAGTCCAGACAGCAACTCCTCGAGGAGCTCATCCTCAAGTCCAAACAGGAAAAGGTGAGCTTCCCTCACCTATTAGAGGATATGTCGTCATAGCCCCACAGTGGAGGTAATATCATAATACCCATAAAACCTAGCCATCAAACAGGGAAATGGTTTTTCCATCATGCATTTTTCCCATATGTGATTTTAGAAACACTTAAGGGCTGTGTTTCATGTAGACTTACCCTGGCGGGACATTTTGATAACCATTTAAATCTCTCTGACAAGGTAACTTTTTGTCTGATAGAGGCATTGTTAGGCAAATCATGGCTGGGTCTTCCTTTATTAATCAGTAATGGACTCTAGCCCCTGCCACATGCGGAGGGTGTCAGAGCCTGTGTAGTATGATTCCACCTTATTCCTATATTGTCCTTTTGATGACTCTTTGGAGGTCGTAGCTGGACTTCTTGTACTTGTTTCTGTCCTCGCCATAGCATTAGGGTTGTCTGCGATAGCCCTGTGTGCGGTCGTCCTTTAGTTTAGCGCCAACCTCTATGTTAATCCAGGGATTTTGATTGGAGGATCAGCGATCCTTAGGGGACAACGTCTGCCGACGCATTTCCTAATGAAGCCAATTATGGTGATTATCTTACCTTATTGTATGTCTGTGGGTAATTTAAGCAATAAGACCAGAGGGGGTGTGGTATATGGCTAGTATACCACGGCTAAGGGCTGTTCTTATGCACGATGCAATGCGGAGTGCCTGGACACAACCCTTAGCCGTGGTACATTGGCCATATCTCCTAAACCCCCTAGGTGCCTTACTGCTATTATAAACTGTTTACCAACGTAATTAAAGCAGTAAAAATGATTGTTTTGTCATAGCCGTGGTATACGGTCTGATATATAACGGCTGTCAGCCAATTAGCAATCAGAGCTCGAACCACCCAGTTTCTAATATGAGTTGACCATCATGTTTATGGGTTTTGATGTCATCATCCCTATCCCAATATGAGTAACCATGCCTTCTGTTTCTCTTTATAGGATGGGAAGTGGAACATCAAGAAGGAGGAGGAAGCAATGGAGGGGGGTGACGATGAAGAGGGAGGTGAAGAGGAGGAATCTGAGGAGGATAGCCACTCAGACCTGTATTCTGATCAGGAAAGCGAGGGAGGAGAGCATGAGGAATAAGAGAAGGATGAAGAGCCTGCAACTAAAACTCAGCTGAGCGAGGAGGAGAGGAAAACCCAGACAGAGGCAGCTAAAGCAGAGCTCCCATACACTTTGAGGTAAGACCCTGTGTTATATGATCCATTTTGTATAGGTAAAGGACTAATTCCTTACTACATCTAGACCTCAAATTATTTTCTGGTTCCAAATTGAAAGCTAATATGGATTTATTTAAATTGATTTTTTTTTTTTTTATTGGGAATTTTAAGAACATCCTTTTTCTCTTGAGGTCTCTAACAAAACAATATACAAAACATTAAGAACACCTGCTCTTTCCATGACATAGACTGACCAGGTGAAAGCTATGATCCCTTATTGATGTCACTTGTTAAATCCACTTCAATCAGTGTAGATGAAGGCGTGGAGACAGTTTAGAGAAGGATTTTTAAGCCTTGAGACGATTGAGACATAGATTGTATATGTGCCATCACAGGGTGAAGGGCAAGACAACTGATTTAAGTGCCTTTGAACGGGGTATGGTAATAGGTGCTAGTCGCACCGGTTTGAGTGTGTCAAGAACTGCAACGCTGCTGGGTTTTTCACACTCCACAGTTTCCTGTGTGTATCAAAAATGGTCCACCACCCAAATGATATCCAGCCAACTTGACACAACTTTGGGAAGTATTGGGGTCAACATGGGCCAGCATCCATGTGGAAAGATTTTGACACCCAACTCAATATTAGGAAGGTGTTCTTAATGTTTTGTACACTCAGTGTACATTTCCCTTTAGTGGTTATTTCAGAATGTCTCCACCCATGTTCACTGTAAACCTGTCCTCTACTCCTCCCAGCTCCAGAGAGCTACAGTGATCTGAAGGGCCTGCTCCAGGGCCATCCTGCTGACCACCAGTGTATCATCCTGGCCAGGACGCAGAAGTCTAACCACTCCAGTCTGACTGTGGGCAAAAAACTCCAACTACAGGTTAGTGTTTACCTCAGCCATTTCAACATGGAATTCATGCTGATATTTGTATATACACAAATATAAATAACTCTGAAAACAAATATATTGATATATCTACCTGTAAATGGATAGCCTATTTCAGTTAACTACTGTGCCTTTCTCTGGCCCTCAGAAATGATTTGGCTTTCTGGAGGCGTATGTGGATAAGTTGACCACTAGGAGTCCACCAGAGTTTTACACGATAGACAAACTAATCCTGTGAGTAACACTCCACAGCTCCCGAGTGGCACAGTGGTCTAAGGCACTGCATCTCAGTGCAAGAGATGTCACTACAGTCCCTGGTTTGAATCCAGGCTGTATCACATAATACGGCCGTGATTGGGAGTCCCATAGGGCGGCGCACAATTGGCCCAGCGTCGTCCAGGTTTGGCTGGGGTAGGCCGTCATTTTAAATAAGAATTTGTTCTTAACTGACTTGCCTAGTTAAATCAAAATTAATTATACTCTCTATACTTATGCTACATTACAGTCTCTCACCATACATACCATAGATGAGATACACTGCACTACAGGTTTATGTACTATAGATGTTGCTGTCCTAAGCCAGTAATGGTCCTGGTTTGGGCTTTTTTTATGTAACTTGTGATCATAATGTCCTGTCTCTCCCTGCAGCCTTCCAGGCAGATGTATGGTCTATATCAGCTGTTTCCTGAAGCTGCCTCCAAGGCGACGCAGACGGCCCTGGGAGAGAACACTCACAGCTTGGAGGAGGTACTAGAGGTCAAGGGTCGGGCCGTCTTCCCTCGCCTCGATATGGTATTTATATGGTTCTGGTTCCTAGCTCTTGTTGTCACTGAACTATTATATTCTTCTGTGTGAAACACTGCACAACATGTCAGGTGAGGAAAAAAGACCGGGAAATAGCCGTCTGACAAATGTGGATTCTGTTCCATTCGTTTTCTGACAGTGAGCTCCCGACTTCTGTGCAAATTGTTTTGTTCTGTCTGACAGTGTTCTGTCAAGTTGACGTGTTAGGGACGTCTCTCTCACTCTCTATTTCTCTGTTGTGCTCTCTCTCTCTCTCTCTCTCTCTCTGTTTTCAGATAATTTACCTGAAGATAACAGTGCTGCTGTTCTCCACCTCAGACTTCTGCCACCCCGTCACCAGCCCAGCCCTACTGTACATCAGCCAGGCCCTCACCAAGGTTATTATCCCAGCGTGTGTGTGCCTGTGTCAAGTTGTCTGGAATGGAAAAGTTCTTCCTTCACAACCATAGAAACACAAACAAGCATGTTTCTCAGCTATTTTAGACTTCTCATTCACCCTCTCCTCTTCTTCTCTGTTCTCAACTAATCCATCCTGTCTTATCTTTCATAGGATTTCATCATCTCCATCTCCTATCCCCTTCGAATCAACCATTTTCCCACCCCTCCGTAGAAGTCTCTCTTGGCCTCCAGTCTCCCTTTTGAAGGGAGTTGGAGATCCAGACCTGGATTCAAATACTATTTGAAATCTTTCAAATACTTTCAGCGTTTGCTCTAGCCTGGTTGGAGTGCCAGATGGGCGGGGTTTGTGACTATTCAAGTGGATCCATTGTGCCAGGCAAGCTCAATCAAGCACAGCTAAAGTATTTGAAATTAATTTCAAATAGTATTAGATTCCAGGTCTGCTTTGAACCGGTTTGAGAGGAGAAGAGCGCCGTGTTCTCGCTTTGATCGTGATGTTTATGTAGAGGGCTCAGCTCCAGATGTTGCTCAATTGTTTCTGTTGCCACATGCCTGCACTTTCATTAAGACTCAGACTTTCCTTTTGACCCAAGGAGTCATGTTGTTTTTCTGTGTTGAATATGGGGGTGTGGTCAAAGCAAACCTAGCCAGGGGAAAAGATGATGAAATTAAGTTGTGTTATTATGTAACATCCACACTCCAACAACTTAATGAGTTTGTGGTTATGTGAACAGGTCGGAAAACATCAGAGCCTTCCCCAACACAGATAATTGCTGGTATCACTTCCCTGGCTAGCAAGATGAAGCTAACGATGGCAGTTGGAGAAAAGACCAGAAGTGTCAAAGGTCATCGAGTAGTAGGAGATAGACATTGTTTTTCATATTTATGTTTGTATTATGGTTGATCTGCATATGTGTATGTTTGCCTCTTTTTAGTACATTAGCAAAGTTGTGATTTTTGACTAGTCATTTCACTAGTGTGTGTGTGTGCTAGGGTTTTTGTGCTAGGGTTGTGCTACAGTTTCTGTACCATAATGGGGTATTCGGTATTAACTGAAGTGCACACAAGGGATGCACAAAACAAAACAATTTAAACAACATGGATCTTGATCCAGGAGGGGATTGATTGTCTCTGCTGTAACCAAGAAGCCTGATCTTGACATCTAGCCACTTAGCTAGCAAGTTAGCAAACCAAATCATAGCCGGTGCTGCATATCATTTATTTGGCACATTTTAGATAGTTATATATATTTTCTAAGGTATTGAAAATCATACAGTTAGTCGGTATGTCTAAATCCCCCAGTATGAGTGTCAAAACGAACACTTTGCGCGTTCACCAGTCAACCTCAAACGCTAGTTGGTGATTCCTCTAGGGCTCCACTGAGCCTGGAGGAAGCCTCTTATCGACTCCGCGCTCTTGGCTGCAACTTCTTCCCATTCGTTTTACCATGTTACCTAGCAACAACAGTCACTACAACGACGCCTTCAAAAATAGTCCGAATAAATTAAGATATTTGCAAATAATTTGAAGTTTAATTTCGAATTTGTCTTTGTTACATATAGGTAAGGAGTTTCATGTTTTTTTTGTTAAGTTTGATCATGTAAGTTACACGAAAACTGTCCATTATTAACTAGCTATGCTTTAGCTCTAAGCCTGAGCCTGTGACTTCATATGAAACCAAAGAGAAGATAACCAACCAGCTAACGCAACACTAAATGCAATGCTCCTTCCTTAAGCTAGCTAGCTCCTGTATGTAGTAACATTATTTCATCACAATGAGCGAGTTTTAATAAATAGCCTGCTCTGCCCCGAGTCAGTACAGTAGCGAGTCTGTTGCTGTGTGTTTAGCTGACCCAATGTTACAACGTAGTGATTGGTGCTTTGGTACGGACTGACTGCTGGGAACATGTCTACAACATCAGCAAGCTGTCAAACTATCGTAAATAAGTGACAAGCTACATGCTGTTTATCAGTTCAGTGCCTAACATCCGACCTTAGCTAACTATCTAAAATTCCATCCCAGTGTTTGTCAGTGAAGCTAACTATCAGCAGGCTACAACAGGCTAAAACCAGCTGATGAAATCACTGGCGACTGATATACTATCACATATTTTGTAGAGAAATTTATTTTTATTTTTTTACAACGTTCTCACTGTCTATCGGAGTAACGTCTGTGGCCGCCCCAGGTCCCCTGTACCCATGTTTCGTAGCAAGTGAGTCATGCTATTTTGTTATATTTATAAGTGACGGTTGGGACGTCGACTGCGCAACGTCTCAATGCTAATTTTGTCAAACACTTGCAGACCCTTTATCAAGGGGCCAATTTTCGGTTTTAGTTTCAGCCGGTACATACGGTATATCGTCCAAGCCTAGTGTGTTGTGTCTGTGAATGTTTGTCGTCATTTCTGCCTAGAGGATGTGACATCAAGCCTGGGGTGCTGTGCTGCCTGACTGTAGAGTACCTCCTTCTCCAAGATGAGCTCAGGACAGAACCTCAACTTCCTGCTGGGTGTACTACAGCTGGCCGTGCCAGACAAGACCTCTACAGGTAACGGTGTTACTGTCTCTCTATCTTCATGAGTTATTGCCCCATCTTCTCAGCAACTCACTTAGTCCTATTCAAGCCTTTCTTATTGGACAAATTTCATTAGGTCCCTCCTCGTTTCAGCCTCTTTGCTTCCTCTTTGTCCCTGTACCACCCATACATAAAATGTATGCAAGCATGACTGTTAGTCGCTTTGGAAAAAAGTGTCTGCTTAATAATGGCATGTATTATATTATTAGAACATCGCTACAAACTGAAGTCCACTAAGTTTATCAACATGAACCGGCGTTGAGATCTTCACATCTAGCATAGCTTAAATTCTGCCGATGACGGCTTGGCATAGCTGTGAAACTATTTCACCGGGCACTGCTAGTGCCATGGTGTCCTGACTGCACTCTGCAGTATTAGACTGTGGCTGGCAGACACAGCGAGGCAATCGCAATAGAGACAGGCAGGCAGTCATAGGTTGTTGGTTATTTATGTGTTCATTAGGACCACAGTGGACGAGCAGCGTTCTATTGCTCTGATGTCACAGATGTGATGATAACAATGGAATTCCGAGAGTGAGAGCGACCAGGCCTACGTGGCTGACTGAGTTGCACATATTATGCAGACTACACACAGCAGTGTGGATTGAAATGTAAACTGACATCACAGCGGGTGTGGCTGATTATGCTACTACGGTACTGAAGGCCCGGTGGCTGGGTAGACTGCAAAATCATTCAATTCAGGAAGTAAAATCAAATGTTAATCATGAGGAGTCCTTTGTCTCATCAAAGCCCTGTCTGTTTTAATTTTTAAATGCTCAGGCCGATCCCCTCCGTCTGAGCCCCAGGCCCCTGGCATGACAGGCTGCTGTGTCGTCTTCCTTCCCTCCAGGTGCCGCCCTTCAGGCAGAGCTGGAAGGGCAGTGACCCGCTGGTGCTGTCAGACCCAGAGCCTGCCTCTGTCTGCCACGCTGCAGCTCACCCTCACCACTGATCTGGGCACAGACCACTGCAGGTGAGACTGAGAGAGCAGATCTGTAAGGTGGAAGTGATCTGGTGGAAGCACCACCACAACACTGATTCTACCTATCCAGACCGTTCAGATACACAGCTACACTGATTCTACCTATCCAGACCGTTCAGATACACAGCTACACTGATTCTACCTATCCAGACCGTTCAGATACACAGCTACACTGATTCTACCTATCCAGACCGTTCAGATACAAAGCTCCACCACAACACTGATTCTACCTATTCAGACCGTTCAGATACACAGCTCCACCACAACACTGATTCTACCTATCCAGACCGTTTAGATACACAGCTCCACCTCTACACTGATTCTACCTATCCAGACCGTTCAGATACACAGCTCCACCTCTACACTGATTCTACCTATCCAGACCGTTCAGATACAAAGCTACACTGATTCTACCTATCCAGACCGTTCAGATACACAGCTACACTGATTCTACCTATCCAGACCGTTCAGATACACAGATACACTGATTCTACCTATCCAGACCGTTTAGATACACAGCTACACTTCTACACTGATTCTACCTATCCAGACTGTTCAGATACACAGCTACACCTCTACACTGATTCTACCTATCCAGACCGTTCAGATACACAGCTACACTGATTCTACCTATCCAGACCGTTCAGATACAAAGCTACACTGATTCTACCTATCCAGACCGTTTAGATACACAGCTACACTTCTACACTGATTCTACCTATCCAGACCGTTCAGATACAAAGCTCCACCACAACACTGATTCTACCTATCCAGACCGTTCAGATACACAGCTACACTGATTCTACCTATCCAGACCGTTCAGATACACAGCTACACTGATTCTACCTATCCAGACCGTTTAGATACACAGCTACACTTCTACACTGATTCTACCTATCCAGACTGTTCAGATACACAGCTACACCTCTACACTGATTCTACCTATCCAGACCGTTCAGATACACAGCTACACTGATTCTACCTATCCAGACCGTTCAGATACACAGCTACACTGATTCTACCTATCCAGACCGTTCAGATACACAGCTACACTGATTCTACCTATCCAGACCGTTCAGATACACAGCTACACTGATTCTACCTATCTAGACCGTTCAGATACACAGCTACACTGATTCTACCTATCCAGACCGTTCAGATACAAAGCTACACTGATTCTACCTATCCAGACCGTTCAGATACACAGCTACACTGATTCTACCTATCCAGACCGTTCAGATACAAAGCTACACTGATTCTACCCATCCAGACGGTTTAGATACACAGCTACACTGATTCTACCTATCCAGACCGTTCAGATACACAGCTACACTGATTCTACCTATCCAGACCGTTCAGATACACAGCTACACTTCTACACTGATTCTACCTATCCAGACCGTTCAGATACAAAGCTACACTGATTCTACCTATCCAGACCATTCAGATACAAAGCTACACTGATTCTACCTATCCAGACCGTTCAGATACACAGCTCCACCTCTACACTGATTCTACCTATCCAGACCGTTCAGATACACAGCTACACCACAACACTGATTCTACCTATCCAGACCGTTCAGATACACAGCTCCACCACAACACTGATTCTACCTATCCAGACCGTTTAGTTACACAGCTCCACCACAACACTGATTCTACCTATCCAGACCGTTTAGATACACAGCTCCACCACAACACTGATTCTACCTATCCAGACCGTTCAGATACACAGCTCCACCACAACACTGATTCTACCTATCCAGACCGTTTAGATACACAGCTCCACCACAACACTGATTCTACCTATCCAGACCGTTCAGATACACAGCTCCACCTCTACACTGATTCTACCTATCCAGACCGTTCAGATACACAGCTCCACCACAACACTGATTCTACCTATCCAGACCGTTTAGTTACACAGCTCCACCACAACACTGATTCTACCTATCCAGACCGTTTAGATACACAGCTCCACCTCTACACTGATTCTACCTATCCAGACCGTTTAGATACACAGCTCCACCTCTACACTGATTCTACCTATCCAGACCGTTCAGATACACAGCTACACCTCTACACTGATTCTACCTATCCAGACCGTTCAGATACACAGCTCCACCTCTACACTGATTCTACCTATCCAGACCGTTTAGATACACAGCTCCACCTCTACACTGATTCCACCTATCCAGACCGTTTAGATACACAGCTCCACCTCTACACTGATTCTACCTATCCAGACCGTTCAGATACACAGCTCCACCTCTACACTGATTCTACCTATCCAGACCGTTCAGATACACAGCTACACTTCTACACTGATTCTACCTATCCAGACCGTTCAGATACACAGCTCCACCTCTACACTGATTCTACCTATCCAGACCGTTCAGATACACAGCTCCACTTCTACACTGATTCTACCTATCCAGACCGTTCAGATACACAGCTACACTGATTCTACCTATCCAGACCGTTCAGATACACAGCTACACTGATTCTACCTATCCAGACCGTTTAGATACACAGCTACACTTCTACACTGATTCTACCTATCCAGACCGTTCAGATACAAAGCTCCACCACAACACTGATTCTACCTATCCAGACCGTTCAGATACACAGCTACACTGATTCTACCTATCCAGACCGTTCAGATACACAGCTACACTGATTCTACCTATCTAGACCGTTCAGATACACAGCTACACTGATTCTACCTATCCAGACCGTTCAGATACACAGATACACTGATTCTACCTATCCAGACCGTTTAGATACACAGCTACACTTCTACACTGATTCTACCTATCCAGACTGTTCAGATACACAGCTACACCTCTACACTGATTCTACCTATCCAGACCGTTCAGATACACAGCTACACTGATTCTACCTATCCAGACCGTTCAGATACAAAGCTACACTGATTCTACCTATCCAGACCGTTTAGATACACAGCTACACTTCTACACTGATTCTACCTATCCAGACCGTTCAGATACAAAGCTCCACCACAACACTGATTCTACCTATCCAGACCGTTCAGATACACAGCTACACTGATTCTACCTATCCAGACCGTTCAGATACACAGCTACACTGATTCTACCTATCCAGACCGTTTAGATACACAGCTACACTTCTACACTGATTCTACCTATCCAGACTGTTCAGATACACAGCTACACCTCTACACTGATTCTACCTATCCAGACCGTTCAGATACACAGCTACACTGATTCTACCTATCCAGACCGTTCAGATACACAGCTACACTGATTCTACCTATCCAGACCGTTCAGATACACAGCTACACTGATTCTACCTATCCAGACCGTTCAGATACACAGCTACACTGATTCTACCTATCTAGACCGTTCAGATACACAGCTACACTGATTCTACCTATCCAGACCGTTCAGATACAAAGCTACACTGATTCTACCTATCCAGACCGTTCAGATACACAGCTACACTGATTCTACCTATCCAGACCGTTCAGATACAAAGCTACACTGATTCTACCTATCCAGACCGTTCAGATACAAAGCTACACTGATTCTACCTATCCAGACCGTTCAGATACAAAGCTACACTGATTCTACCTATCCAGACCGTTCAGATACACAGCTACACTGATTCTACCTATCCAGACCGTTCAGATACAAAGCTACACTGATTCTACCTATCCAGACCGTTTAGATACACAGCTACACTGATTCTACCTATCCAGACCGTTCAGATACACAGCTACTCTTCTACACTGATTCTACCTATCCAGACCGTTCAGATACACAGCTACACTGATTCTACCTATCCAGACCATTCAGATACAAAGCTACACTGATTCTACCCATCCAGACGGTTTAGATACACAGCTACACTGATTCTACCTATCCAGACCGTTCAGATACACAGCTACACTGATTCTACCTATCCAGACCGTTTAGATACACAGCTACACTTCTACACTGATTCTACCTATCCAGACCGTTCAGATACACAGCTACACTTCTACACTGATTCTACCTATCCAGACCGTTCAGATACAAAGCTACACTGATTCTACCTATCCAGACCATTCAGATACAAAGCTACACTGATTCTACCTATCCAGACCGTTTAGATACACAGCTCCACTGATTCTACCTATCCAGACCGTTCAGATACACAGCTACACAGCTACACTGATTCTACCTATCCAGACCGTTCAGATACAAAGCTACACTGATTCTACCTATCCAGACCGTTCAGATACAAAGCTACACTGATTCTACCTATCCAGACCGTTCAGATACAAAGCTACACTGATTCTACCTATCCAGACCGTTCAGATACAAAGCTACACTGATTCTACCTATCCAGACCGTTCAGATACAAAGCTACACTGATTCTACCTATCCAGACCGTTTAGATACACAGCTACACTGATTCTACCTATCCAGACCGTTCAGATACACAGCTACTCTTCTACACTGATTCTACCTATCCAGACCGTTCAGATACACAGCTACACTGATTCTACCTATCCAGACCATTCAGATACAAAGCTACACTGATTCTACCCATCCAGACGGTTTAGATACACAGCTACACTGATTCTACCTATCCAGACCGTTCAGATACACAGCTACACTGATTCTACCTATCCAGACCGTTTAGATACACAGCTACACTTCTACACTGATTCTACCTATCCAGACCGTTCAGATACACAGCTACACTTCTACACTGATTCTACCTATCCAGACCGTTCAGATACAAAGCTACACTGATTCTACCTATCCAGACCATTCAGATACAAAGCTACACTGATTCTACCTATCCAGACCGTTTAGATACACAGCTCCACTGATTCTACCTATCCAGACCGTTCAGATACACAGCTCCACCTCTACACTGATTCTACCTATCCAGACCATTCAGATACAAAGCTACACTGATTCTACCTATCCAGACCGTTCAGATACACAGCTCCACCTCTACACTGATTCTACCTATCCAGACCGTTCAGATACACAGCTCCACCTCTACACTGATTCTACCTATCCAGACCGTTCAGATACACAGCTCCACCTCTACACTGATTCTACCTATCCAGACCGTTTAGATACACAGCTCCACCTCTACACTGATTCTACCTATCCAGACCGTTTAGATACACAGCTCCACCACAACACTGATTCTACCTATCCAGACCGTTCAGATACACAGCTCCACCACAACACTGATTCTACCTATCCAGACCGTTTAGATACACAGCTCCACCTCTACACTGATTCTACCTATCCAGACCGTTTAGATACACAGCTCCACCACAACACTGATTCTACCTATCCAGACCGTTTAGATACACAGCTCCACCTCTACACTGATTCTACCTATCCAGACCGTTTAGATACACAGCTCCACCTCTACACTGATTCTACCTATCCAGACCGTTTAGATACACAGCTCCACCTCTACACTGATTCCACCTATCCAGACCGTTTAGATACACAGCTCCACCTCTACACTGATTCTACCTATCCAGACCGTTCAGATACACAGCTCCACCTCTACACTGATTCTACCTATCCAGACCGTTCAGATACACAGCTCCACCTCTACACTGATTCTACCTATCCAGACCGTTCAGATACACAGCTCCACCTCTACACTGATTCTACCTATCCAGACCGTTCAGATACACAGCTACACTGATTCTACCTATCCAGACCGTTTAGATACACAGCTCCACCTCTACACTGATTCTACCTATCCAGACCGTTTAGATACACAGCTCCACCACAACACTGATTCTACCTATCCAGACCGTTTAGATACACAGCTCCACCTCTACACTGATTCTACCTATCCAGACCGTTTAGATACACAGCTCCACCTCTACACTGATTCTACCTATCCAGACCGTTCAGATACACAGCTCCACCTCTACACTGATTCTACCTATCCAGACCGTTCAGATACACAGCTACACTGATTCTACCTATCCAGACCGTTTAGATACACAGCTCCACCACAACACTGATTCTACCTATCCAGACCGTTTAGATACACAGCTACACCACAACACTGATTCTACCTATCCAGACCGTTCAGATACACAGCTACACTTCTACACTGATTCTACCTATCCAGACCGTTCAGATACACAGCTACACCACAACACTGATTCTACCTATCCAGACCGTTCAGATACACAGCTACACTTCTACACTGATTCTACCTATCCAGACCGTTCAGATACACAGCTCCACCTCTACACTGATTCTACCTATCCAGACCGTTCAGATACACAGCTCCACCACAACACTGATTCTACCTATCCAGACCGTTCAGATACACAGCTCCACCTCTACACTGATTCTACCTATCCAGACCGTTCAGATACACAGCTCCACCTCTACACTGATTCTACCTATCCAGACCGTTCAGATACACAGCTCCACCTCTACACTGATTCTACCTATCCAGACCGTTTAGATACACAGCTCCACCTCTACACTGATTCTACCTATCCAGACCGTTCAGATACACAGCTCCACCTCTACACTGATTCTACCTATCCAGACCGTTCAGATACACAGCTACACTTCTACACTGATTCTACCTATCCAGACCGTTCAGATACACAGCTCCACCTCTACACTGATTATACCTATCCAGACCTTTTTAGATTTCTATGTTGAATGGTTAGGCCCAATGTTAAGGGGTAGGGTACAAATTGGGTTGTGTGTCTTCAGAGATGAGACCGAGATCAGGCAGGCAGTGAGTGTGGGCAATGGGATAATTACAATTGGTCAGAATTAGTCAGCAGTGTTCTATTGCTCCTTCACACTACATCTGGTGTGTAGGCGGAGGGAGGGAGGGAGGGAGGGAGGGAGGGAGCGAGCGAGGGATGGAGCGAGAGAGAGAGGGACTGAAGCAGTGTAGCAAATAAGCCATGTCCTATGAATGTGCCAGGACCTCCTCTGCCATTATCCTAGCCCTTATTCTGAATAATAGGTTTAGTAATGAGGTGTCAAATTCAAGTGGACCCCACCTCTGAAGTTGTTGAGTGGGACAATGTACGGTGCACCCTATTCCCTATGTAGTGCACTACTTTTGACCAGGGCCATTAGGGAACAGGGTGCCATTTGGGATGCATTTGTAGTGTAGGAGGAGGAGTGAAGAGGGTTGACGTGGATGAACTAGTGCTATTCTGTCATCATTGTCATCAAGATATGTGCTGCTGTTAGTTGTAGGGCTGCCACGGTAATTGTATAACTGACGATTGTCAAATCACATTTTATTTGTCACATGCGCCGAATACAACAGGTGATTATGGAGGTACACCATCATGAAAATAAAATAACTGTCATAATCGTTTTAATGAACTTCATTTTCAAATTGACAAACTTTACCCAAAAGCAGTAAAGTAAAAGTAAGCCTGGTTCACATCTAACTGTAGATTTTTTTTGTTTGTTGCGTATTTTAACTTTTTTTCCCTCCCCAATTTCGTGATATCCAATTGGTAGTTTACAGTCTTGTCCCATCGCTGAAACTCGGGAGCCATGCGTCCTCCGAAACACGACCCAGCCAAGCCACACTGCTTCTTGACACACTGCTCGCTTAACCCAGAAGCCAGCCGCACCAATGTGTCGAAGGAAACATCGTCCAGCTGGCGATCGAAGTCAGCATGCAGGAGCCTGGCCCGCCACAAGGAGTCGTTGGAGTGCGGTAGGACAAGGAAATCCCGGCCGCCTAAACCTCCTCTAACCCGGACGATGATAGGTCAATTGTGCGCCACCTCATGGGTCTCCCGGTCACAGCCAGCTGTGACACAACCTGGAATCGAACCCGGGTCTGTAGTGATGCCTCAAGCACTGCGATACAGTGCCTTAAACTGCTGCGCCACTCGGGAGGCCAAACAGTCTAGCCAGTTTTAGAATGGTGTTGTGGAACAAACAGCTGACTGAAGACGGCTTCAGCCAATGTGCTGTTGAGTCTGTTTCCGTGGCAACATGCAATCTTTACGTGATGAAACTTTGTTGCTCTTTGTTTTGGAGCAAATGAGTATCATTAAATACATTTAACCCAATTCCTTAGTAAAAACAGCACCCACTTCGTGGCAGTCAGGAGCAAAGGAGAGGAGACCCATGACCGTCACAGCCCTAGTTAGTTTATTTGAGCAGTAATGATACTGGCACCCATTTCCTGTTTTAAATCAGTTAATTGTTTCCTCTGAAACACACAGACACACACACACACACACACTCTACTCATAAACCATTTATACCTATAGCCTTGGTGTGCGGTCGTATCCTAATTGTCTACATTCTTGTGGGGCTTACAAAGACCGATGCAGGGCTATGCTGAGTGAATAGACGGAGTGTGTGTGTGTGAAGTGTCAGCCCTGTGGTAATTATCAACACTGTGTTAGCTGCTAGGAATCAGCCTCAAGAGATTAGAGTCAGTATGACCCTGTAGGGTAGTGGACTGCATTCACACACTCCTCCCCCGGGCGAGAGAGAGAGAAGTGTGTATGTTTTCTGTGTCTCGGAGTGTGTGTGTCCGAGTGTGTGTTTCCGTTAATTCCTGTGCGTATGTGCCTGTTTGTTGAAATGGTCATTAAATCAGTGTGTACTTGTATTCTGTCCTAATGATGTCCCACCGTCTGTCCTCTCCTTAGGCTGTCTTTGGCCACTTGTCTGGACCTGCTGTAGTGCTGCTCCTCACTCTACAGAGAACTCACTTCCTGTAGCCACATCTTCCAGCCAATCAGCATACTGCTCTACAAACACCGTCCTGTCAAAACGTGCCCTACAGCCTTACAGGTGAGTGGAACTGCATTGTCAGCAAGCCCTGGGCAAATTTTGCTTTTTGACGCTAAATTAGTGTCCAAAATCGAGCATAGAAAAATAAAAGTTTGTTTGCTTAAAAGAAGCAGTTGTATGTAACACTATGGTCAATTTCAATAAGGAGAATTGGAATTTCAATTTACTTCCTGAAATGACTGACTTGAAATGGAATTGACCCCAACCCCGGACTACCCCTTATTTCCCTGTCTGCCGCTACAGTGAGTCCTTGTTTTTGTCCATCACCAAATGGGAATAGTGGTCAATCAGTAGATAAATGACCTTCACCAGAGGTCACGCAGACCAGAAAGATGCTTATTCACAGCTCACCCTCACTGAAATGTAGACTATTTCACCACTAGTTGTCAATGATTGCAAGTCCACATGTTTTGGTATAGGAGGTTTTCCTCTACACAATGGAATGTATTATAAACACATCTGATCTTCTAGCTGGTTAGTGAGTGGATGGTATCTGACAGCAAAACACAATGTTTCCAATGAACACCCTTTTTACATTTTTACCAAAGCAGCGCTTCCTATTTTCCTTTTAACTGTGGATGTTGACTGACTGATTTAACTCATATTAGACAGTTGTAATATAACCTTGTACTTTGTGTTTCTGTTATCCCAGGAGGATCATGGGGAAGTCCTTGGGGCCATATCTGACTCCAAGACATCACATCCTCCTCTGGTCTTTGAGAAGAAGAAACCCATCCCTCTTAAACTGCTCACACCAAAGATTGTAGAAGTGAGTAAGACCTCTGAATTCAGTCATTTGTATAGTATGCCTTTCTGAAAATTGGGATAGAGAAGGATGATATTCCTCTCTAGTGTCACCTTAACCCAGTGCTTCTCAATTATTTTCTGTTACGCCCCCCCCCCCCCCCCCCCCCCTAGGAAGAAGTAAACATTTCGCGTCCCCCAACTCTCCGCCGCGACTGTAAATAGTATAATTTGTCTATAAAATTGTTATAAGTACACCTCTGCATAACATTTTATTTAAACTGTATTTTATTTTGACCATTTGATACTGAAAAATAAAATAAAATATAATCAATAAATAATAATACATTCAAATTGATCAGCAACATTAACTCAGGAGCACAATATATGAAACACTTTGACCTATAAAACAAAAAGGAATAAAACAATTTGTGCTGATTTTTTAAAATCAAAATGAGGTCAGGATTAATGGCTACAATGAGCACGTTTTGCAGAGCACAGCTTTTCGAAGCGGGGTTTGAAGCATGATACTGCAACTCTTAGCTCCTGCTCAATGTTTAGCTGGGACCTGTACTTGGTCTTCAGTGCAGCAACAGCAGAGAAGCCAGTCTCACAAAGATAAGATGTTGCAAAAGGAAGAAGAATGTCCATGGCCCTCTGCCCTAAGAGTGGATACTGCCTCTCTACACTCAGCCAGAATTCACTCAGTGTCTGTGATGTGAACCTCAGTCTCAATGTGGAGTCAGACGTCATATCAATGAACTGGTCCTCCTCTGCAGAGCTGAAACCAGTTGGAGCTGGTGCATTGAAAGGATCTCTCACCCAGTCATATTGGGAACTGTTTTCAGGGAAGTACTTTTTAAAGAATCCCATCAGTGATGAAATATACTCCTTAATATATGGAATCACTGAGGTGGCATCATAGTCAGTAGTGTCAACAAATTCATGCAGGTTCTCGAATGAATCAGTATTTCCTTCATCAAGTGGCCTGCCCCACATTGCGTTCGAGTGAAAGAGCTGATCTTGTCTGTGACCTGAGGGAGGTGTTTATCTTTCCCTTGAAGCTGTAGATTTAGTTCATTTAGCTTTCCAAATATGTCACTCAGGTAGGCCAGTTTTACCAGGAAGTTCTCATCACTACATTTTTCTGCTCAGTCATACTTGTGCTCCTGCCCCGAAAACATTCTTATCTGCTCTCTGAGCTCAAAACCTCGGGACAAGACTTTTCCTCGTGACAGCCACCTTGCTTCACTGTGAAACAGCACAGCTTGATGTTCAGCTCCCATCTCCTCACAGATAGCAGAGAAGACTCTTGTTTTTAGTGGTCTGGTCTTTATAAAATTGACTACACCTACAATGTCAGTCATAACCTCACTTAATTCAGAGGAAAGGTGCCTTGATGCCAGTGCTTCTCTGTGTATAACACAGTGTGTCCACTCGGCATTAGGTGAGGCCTTCTTGATGAGTGCCCGAAGTCCTTTTCTCATCCCTGTCATGGTCTGTGCACCATCACTGCAAACACCAATGCAGTTCTCCCACTTTAGCCCATTCTCAGTCAGGAAGCAGTCCAGCATTTTGAATAGCTCTTCAGCTGTGGCTCTGTCTCTGACATATTTACAAAAAAGTAGATACTCACACAGGGAGTTTATCATGTCAAAACGTACATAAGCGATAAACAAACAGTCTTTGTTGCTGTCAGTTGCTTTATCGAACTGTAAGGCAAAACATTTGTCTTTGAGTTTATCTACCAGCTGTTCTTTAAGATCGTTAGCAATGTCATTTATACGTCTGGTGACAGTGTCATTGGACAGAGGGATAGTTTTTATTTTTGCAGCACTTGCGTCATCCAGCATGACAGAGACCATGTTTAATGCTGCAGGTAGTATCAGCTCCTCTGCTATGGAGTGTTTTTTTTTTGCACTGAGCAAATTGGGTGCCACCTTATATGATGCTAACAGTGCTCGCTGGTTTACTGAAGTAGCATTCACAAAGCGGGACGATTGTTGGCAATATTCGGCACGTTTTCGCTGAAAACTCAAGCAGCTTATCAGCGTGATTGGGGTGTAATGTCTTTAAGTGACGCCTTCATTTATTTGGCTTCATGCTGTCCGCTGCCAACATTTTTAGACACAGTAAACATACCGGTCTTTCCTCGTCTCCCACCGTAGTCACAGTGAAGCCAAGCGCTACATACGTGTCATCATATCTCCTCGTCTCCCACCGTAGTCACAGTGAAGCCAAGCGCTACATACGCGTCGTCATATTTCCTCGTCTTAGCTTTCAGGAGACTTACGTTTGTCTCATTATCTCCGTCTCTCTCCGCCTTTCTTTTCATCCCTGTTAAATATTTTTCCATGGTGTCTCTTAAGGGTTTGTTATCTGCACTTCATATCTCCTGCTCTGTGCTGTGTGCTCTTGTTCGGTGCAAAAAAACCCTACTCCCTGCAGCAAAAAAAAGCATGTTCCCCGAGGTCACACACAGTCATTATCAAAATTAAGTGTGTAAGGGAAATAAAAGTAGTGATGGAAATTTCACAATTCTTTACCTAGGCAGTTTTACATATTTTAAGAGGCCATTCTACACAATCGCTCCGAGCCCCACTATTTGAGGAGGACTGCCTTAACCCATGTTGCTCACACCAAAGTGTGAGAGACAGTTGATTTGAGTTAGTTGTGAAGCATTACTCCTTGAAGATTTAGGTAGTGGAACTATTTCCTTGTTAGTGTGTTACCTTCACTTAGCTGTAGACCTTTTAACATTTGAATTACATTTTTTACATGGCATTCATTTTGAACTTTCTCTCGATTCTTCTTTTTTTTTCTCTAGGCTGGACTATGGGAAGAAGCGAGGGAACATGAAGGAGGAGAGGGAGAAGGAGAGGTTAAACCACAAGTATAAGAATGAGTTTAAGGGAGCTCTGACAGAGATCTGTAAAGACACCCGCTTCTTGGCCCCAGAGAAACTCAGTGAGGTCATGGGCAGGTCTGTAGGACATCCTCTTCTCTCTTAATCTATTTTTTTATAAAGCATTTGATTTGGTCTGGCGAGGGTTTGCACTTTTGTAACTATTTAATTGGTTCCAGGCAGCCAGGCTCAATTAAACAAAGGTAAACTATTTGAACTACTATTTGATTCCAGGTCTGCACACTGCAAAATATACTTTTCCCTGTAGAAATTACCTGACGTTTTTGTGTGTGTGTAGGGATGCGAAGGGGAAGGTGAAGGAGCTGTTTGGCAGTCTGGCCACTCAGGAGGGAGAGTGGAAGGCTCTGAAGAGGAAGAGGAAGAGGAACAGCAGACACTGACCTATTCACAACTGAAGAGGAGGAGGTGGAGGAACGGCAGACACTGACCTATTCACAACTGAGGAGGAGGAGGAGGAACGGCAGACACTGACCTATTCACAACTGAAGAGGAGGAGGAGGAGACGGAACGGCAGACACTGACCTATTCACAACTGAAGAGGAGGAGGAATGGCAGACACTGACCTATTCACAACTGAAGAGGAGGAGGAACGGCAGACACTGACCTATTCACAACTGAAGAGGAGGAGGAGGAGAAGGAACGGCAGACACTGACCTATTCACAACTGAAGAGGAGGAGGAACGGCAGACACTGACCTATTCACAACTGAAGAGGAGGAGGAGGAGAAGGAACGGCAGACACTGACCTATTCACAACTGAGGAGGAGGAGGAGGAACGGCAGACACTGACCTATTCATAACTGAAGAGGAGGAGGAGGAACGGTAGATACTGACCTATTCACAACCGCTTTGTACTGTCAGTTACAGACTTTGTAGTTTAAAAAAAAATATTATCTTTTTGTTTTCAACATTGTTGAGTAAAATTGCTGACAACAACTACAGTACAAACGTATTCAGACCTCTTGGATTTCATTAGTTACAAAATGGGTGATTGGTAGATGGGTAACAATAATAAATCAGACATCGAATATCTCTTTAAGCATGGTCTAGTTAATAATTATGCTGTGGATGATTTATTAAAGCACCCAGACACATCAAAGATGCAGTCGTCCTGAACTGAGCAGGAATGAAACTGCTCAACAAGGCACTAAAGTAATACTGCAAAAAAAATCAACAGCAATGGAATAGACTTTAGGCCTAAATGCAAAGCCTTATGTTTGGGTCAAGTCTTACACAACACATCACTGAGTAACTGCCTCCTTATTTTCACTCATGGGGGTGGCTGCGTCATGGTATGGGTATGCTTGACATCGGGCTAAATAGAAACGGGATGGAGATGAGCAGAACAATCTACAACACAATACCAAATCTACACTGGAGTTGCTTAACCAAGAAGAGTGAATGTCCCTGAATGTCCCTTGCTTGCAAATCAATGGCAAGACTTGGAAATAGCTGTCTAGCCATGATCCCCAACACCTTGACAGAGCTTAACATTTTTTTAAAGAATAATGGGCAAATATTGCACAATCCAGGTGTGTGAAGTTCTTCTAGACTTTCCCATGAAAACTAATCTGTAATCGATGCCAAAGGGATTTGAATACTTATGCAACTACTACATTTTGAGTTATTTACTTCCTATTCCTATTTTTTAAATAATTTTTCTTCCACTTTGAAAGAGTATTTTATGTAGATTATATAAAATACAAAAAAGACACATTTTAATCCCACTTTGTAACGCAATAAAATGTGAAGAAATCCAAGGTGTCTGAATACTTTTGCAAGGCACTGTTTGTGTTGGTTGATATTAATCGAGTCGCTTTGTTCTAACCAGTGTGTATAGAATGCTTATGGTTTTGATGTTATTGACTCTGGACACTGACACATCCCATCATGAAAATATGTTCTACATTTTGAGTGTCAACTCCTTTCACCACTATGGGTCAAGGCCAGGGTATGCAGTATCTATTTGCTGTACTTGAAATGCAATTCAAATGTTCTTCCTTTGTCCCAATAGCCTTCGCGTTGACTTATCTTACCATGCACATTTGCAAAAAAAGTATGCATCTGTTCAAAGTCATAAACATTCTGTTTGTATTGATGATATTCTAATACAAGGTGGATAAGAACTTCTACTTCTCTAACAACAAACCCAGTCATTTTAGATTGACACTGTTTAGAGATGCACAATTATTACCAGAAACAAACCACAGCAGCTGTAATGCACTCAAGTCAAGCTTTGTTTATTAAGTAGTACTTGGTATACATGAACGTCTTCAGTTATGTTACATAAAATGAAAATAGGTGGGGTAAAGGGGGTTTAAATTACATTTGAAATAAAGGTGATGTTGTTTTGACGAGTTAACCATACGGTAGCACAGCGTGACATGACAAGGGTACTCCAACGTTTGTGGGAGGCTGACAGGGTGGGCAGGACTGGGAGGAGGGGGTGGGGTTGACAGGGTTGGGCACGTTGGGAGGAGGTGGTGGTGGGGGGTTGACAGGGGCAGGCAGGACTGGGAGGAGGTGGTGGGAGGTTGACGGGTGGGCTGGTTGGGAAGGTGTGATGGAATGTGCTGGGGTTGACAGTGGGTAGGGGCAGAAGGAAGGTGGGGGGCTGATGGGGTGGGAGGGTAGGTGGAACAGAGGAGTGAAGGTAGGGGGAGTTGACAAGCTTGGTGCTAGGGGAGAACGTGGGGTGCTCAGGCAGACCATCTGGCAGCTGGGGTGAGTCTCCACACTGCAGGACATTGAGGTGGTCCTCCTCTGTGACAGCTCCTACAGGGGAGGAGAGAAACATGGTACGTATAGAGGGTCAAAAACACAGGGAGCATAGACAGAAAGTAAACAGAACAATTTACGAATGATCTAATCTGGGAGTCTACCTTTTGATCTGAAGCGCTCCTCTGTCTGGAATGATATTTAGACACCTAAACAATGGGAATAAAAGTTGCTCTATTTTAAGTGTTAACAGTGCTCTGCTTGCAAGCAGTATGATCAGTGATTTTGTAAATTTGACTTGGGAATTATTTTCTGTTATCACCACGTTTCTGTAAGCCTCACACTTTGATGAGCGCTAAAGAAACTTGTATTAATGTTTCACCAACATTTCCCTCCAATCTGACATGACTCATGCCCTACTAGGGGAGCTGTTGCCCATCCATGATGACCATTAACCAACACACCTTAAGCTTCTGGTTGTTTCCCTGCAGAGATCCCCAGCCTGCTCTCCTCTCCCTCCAGCAGCTTCCTGTAGACAGCGATTTCAGCGTCCAGCTTCAGCTTGATGTGCAGCAGCTCTTGGTAGTCGGCCAGGTACTTGCCCATCTCCATCTTGGTCTCGCAGAGCTGGTGCTCCAGCTGAGCAATGATGCCCTCCAGGCCTCCAACCTTATCCATGTGGGCCATCTCCATGTCCTCTAGCTGCTGTTCCAGGGCCGCGTTTCTCGCCCTCAGCCCGTCGATCTGGTTCTGGAGGTCTGTCACCTGGTTGTGGAAGGTGGTGATCTCTTCTTTCATGGACTTCATCTGTTCTTCTTTCTTGCCGGCGACTTCTTTGAGGGTTTCAAACTTGCCCTTGTACCACTTCTCGGCTTCCTGGACGTTCTTGGCCGCCACAGTCTCAATCTCGGCGCGCATGTTGCGAAGGTAGGCGGCGAGGTCGGGGCGGTCACCGTCGAGTTCCGTGGTCACCTTGGAGTCCTCGATCTGCTTCATGAGGTCGGCAACTTCCTCGTCATGCAACTTCTTGAGGAACTCAATCTCTGCCACCAGCTGTTCGACACTCTTCTCGAGCTCAGCCTTCTGCAGAGTGGCGTTGTCAACGTCTTGACGGAATTCCCTCAGGATCATCTCTGCCTCCTCTGGAGATGGACACATAGAGAGTGGATGAGTTAGAGACACAACAGCAGTGACGTTAGTACTCTATACAGTATTGGCATCAATTGTATTTGATGGGGTGTATGATAAGCCTGTATACACACTAATCAAATGTGATTGTACATCGGAGGAAAATATCTGGTTCCATTTTTCATGCAAACAAAAGTACATCATACCCTCTCCAACAACTGTTTGTCTATATAACTGTGACGTGAATCTATACGATTCGTTTCAGCAAATCTCCCCACTCCCCAGACAGTGGTCAGTGTGAGACTGAGACCCTACCTTTCAGTGCCAGCTCCTCTTCCAGTTTCATTCTCCACACCTCCACCTCCTCCTCAATGTATCCCCTCTCGATATCAGCAGCTCCCTTCTCATTGGTCAAGGCTTCGATCAGCTCCCTCATCTCCTTGAACTTGAGGTTGTACTCTTCTCCGATGCCGGTTGGGCCTCCCTTGAAGCGGCCCTGTAGCGCAGCCAGCTCGGCCGTCAGCAGGGCGTTCCTCTGTTCAAGGGCCTGAACCTTCTCGATGTAGCCTGCGAACCTCACGTTTAGCTCCTGCATCTCCTCCTTCTCGTTGGCATGGACCTGGTGTATCTCTGTGCCCAACTCCACGGCCGAGGACACGTGGCCGCCCTGGTATCCGGAGCGTCCACGGTTGTTGTACGAGGATCCACGGCACCGGGAGGGAGAGGGGCTCTGAACCCGCATACTACTCCGTGTCCCACTCACCTGCAGGGACTGGGATTTCTGGGAATAGGAAGATCCTCTCATGTTTGGTTCTCAGTGCGTTACAAAGTGTCTTCTAGAATCAGATTATTTGTTTGTTCTTGAGTATAGTTCCTTTTCCACTAAAAAGGAAGGCCTCTTCTGGTGTTCTCTCCCTTTGCTGGCTGGCCCACCTTGCTGCTGTGCTGACAGTCTCTCAGATCGACCTGTGGCTTTTATAGGGCCGCAAAGAATGTCTCAGACTCCCTTGAAAATCTTGCAGGGTTTTGAGATGTTTTAAATGTGGATCATTACTCTCTTCAAAGACCTGCAGCACCACAGTCTTCATTTGCTAGCTAGCATTGCATTGTTAGTAGTGGGGATGGGTGGAGTTTGCACGGCCCTAACGTCTCCATATGAAATAGTGATATGAGCATGTATGCCCGCTATTTTTCACTCTCTTCTCACTTAGGGCGCCGCTAGGGACTCGGGAGGGTGTGAGGCAGAGTAGGGAGGGCTTTAAGCACATTGGAAAACAATGACCAAGTGACTTATGTTCTTCGGCAACAGTTTTACCTCATATATGAATCAAGGTGTCAGACATCAGTCTCCAGTGGAGACATTATTTAAACAATACAATTAACCTTCTCCAATAATACCAAAATACTTCCTAAGGCTGGTAAAGGAGAGCAGTAGGGCTCCTGCTTCATTTTAGTCTCTCTGTAGTCTCAGGATATGGACTACGCCAAACAGGGCAGTAATAATAGTAAAGCTATTTCTTGATATTTTAGATTCAGGTGGCTCTATTTGTGTTAGAAAAGTATTTTACTGGATCTATGGACAACCACTATTTATTAGTAAAAATGGTTTAAAGCACCTGCAACTGCACACTATTGAAATGTTTGGCGATGTTTTGACTTGAAGTGGTAATCTGACAAAAAGGGAAATCTGCATAATTGATGAGACACTATTGGTTATGATTGATGAGACACTATTGGTTATGATTGATGAGACACTATTGGTTATGATTGATGAGACACTATTGGTTATGATTGATGAGACACTATTGGTTATGATTGATGAGACACTATTGGTTATGATTGATGAGACACTATTATTTTCTGTAGTTTGTACAGTTGGTTCACACACTGTTCCTCCTCACTCGAATCACATTTAAAATCAATATACAACCAATTTTTTAATGACATTTTTACTCCACTCTACATTCATGGACATGAGATTATTGCACTTTTAAGTGATATCCTCTGGGTCCACATTGTACAATTTGTTGTATATGTCTGTTACCCAAATAAATGAATGGTGTTACCAAATGGTGAGGTATTACTATTGTATTAGCTAACATTAGCTGTGTCTAATATAGCTAGCTGTGGACTGTGTGTGTATCTATCTGTGTGATGCCTTCAGCCCCTGTTGGCAGTCCCTTGCGAGGGCTCTACGTTCATGGATATAAGATGACATGTCTTCACCAAATGGTGAATACCTCGATATACTGTACCACATGTTTAGTAGTGAGTCATGATTAGCTTGCTGTTAGTGTGGCGTGAGTGGGTGTAGCCGTCTATCTGCCTCCCCTGTGAGGGCATCGGCCCTGAGCAGGTTCCATCGCTAGTCTACATTCATTGACATGAGATTATTTTTGATGTATTTTTTATTTCACCTTTATTTAACCAGGTAAGCTAGTTGAGCACAAGTACTCATTTACAACTGCGCCAAGATTAAAGCACACATGGAATAAACAAGCGTACAGTCAATAACAATAGAAAAAAAGAAAGTCTATACACAGTGTGTGCAAATGGCGTGAGGAGGTAGGCAATAAATAGGCCATAGTAGCGAAGTAATTACAATTTAGCAGATTAACACTGGAGTGATAAATGAGCAGATGATGATGTGCAAGTAGAGATACTGGTGTGCAAAAGAACAGAAAAGTAAATAAAAACAATATGGGGATGAGGTAGGTAGATTGGGTGGGCTATTTACAGATGGACTATGTACAGCTGCAGCGATCGGTTAGCTGCTCAGATAGCTAATGTTAGTGAGGTTAGTAAGTTAGTCAGGGAAATATAAGTCTCCAGCTTCAGCGATTTTTGCAATCTCTAGCATAGACTTAGAGATGACCTGGAGCCAGTGGGTCTAGCGACTAGAGCACACAGGTCGTAGTGGTGGGTGGTATAAGGGGCTTTGGTAACAAAACGGATGGCACTGTGATAGACTGCATCCAGTTTGCTGAGTAGAGTATTGGAAGCTATTTTGTAGATGACATCGCCGAAGTCGAGGATCGGTAGGATAGTCAGTTTTACTAGGGTAAGTTTGGCGGCGTGAGTGAAGGAGGCTTTGTCGCGAAATAGAAAGCCGATTCTAGATTTGATTTCGGATTGGAGATGTTTGATATGAGTCTGGAAGGAGAGTTTACAGTTTAGCCAGACACCTAGGTATTTGTAGTTGTCCACATATTCTAGGTCAGAACCGTCCAGGGTAGTGATGCTAGTCGGGCAGGCAGGTGCGGGCAGCGAACAGTTGAAAAGCATGCATTTGGTTTTACTAGCGTTTAAGAGCAGTTGGTGGCCACGGAAGGAGTGTTGTATGGCATCGATGCCCGTTTGGAGGTTAGTTAACACAGTGTCCAAAGAAGGGCCAGATGTATATAGAATGGTGTCGTCTGCGTAGAGGTGGATCAAGGAATCACCCGCAGCAAGAGCGACATCATTGATATATACAGAGAAAAGAGTCGGCCCGAGAATTGAACCCTGTGCTACCCACATAGAGACTGCCAGAGGTCCGGACAACAGGCCCTCCGATTTGACACACTGGACTCTGTCTGCGAAGTAGTTGGATAACCAGGCGAGGCAGTCATTTGAGAAACCAAGGCTATTGAGTCTGCCGATAAGAATGTGGTGATTGACAGAGTCGAAAGCCTTGGCCAGGTCGATGAAGACGGCTGCACAGTACTGTCTTTTATCGATGGCGGTTATGATATCGTTTAGTACCTTGAGCGTGGCTGAGGTGCACCCGTGACCAGCTCGGAAACTGGATTGCACAGCGGAGAAGGTACGGTGGGATTCGAAATGGTCAGTGATCTGTTTATTAACTTGGCTTTCGAAGACTTTAGAGAGGCAGGGCAGGATGGATATAGGTCTATAACAGTAACATATCTAGAGTGTTACCCCCTTTGAAGAGCGGGATGACCGCGGCAGCTTTCCAATGAGAGAGGTTGAACAGACTGGTAATAGGGGTTGCAACAATGGCGGTGGATAATTTTAGAAAGAGAGGGTCCATATTGTCTAGCCCAGCTGATTTGTAGGGGTCCAGGTTTTGCAGCTCTTTCAGAACATCTGCTATCTCGATTTGGGTGAAGGAGAAGCTGGAACTTGTCTTCTTGACCAAAGTAATCGTGAATTAATTAATATGTACTGAACAAAAATATAAACACAACATTCAACAATGTTCATATGAGGAAAACAATCAATTGAAATAAATTCATTAGGCCCTAATCTATGGATTTCACATAACTGGATATATAGATATGCATCTGTTGATCACAGATACCTTAAAAATATGGGCCTCAGGATCACATCACAGTATTTCTGTGCATTCAAATTGCCATTGATAAAATGCAATTATTTGTTGTCCGTAATTTATACCTGCTCATACATTACCATAACCCCACCGCCACCATGGGCACTCTGTTTACAACTTGACACCATACACATGGTCTGCAGTTGTGAGGCTGGTTGGATGTACTGCCAAATTCTCTGAAACGATGTTGGATGCGGCTTATGGTAGAGAAATTAACATTCAATTCTCTGGCAACAGTTCTGGTGGACATTCCTGCAGTCAGCATGACAATTGCACGTCAATTGCACATCAAAACTTGAGACATCTGTGGTATTGTGTTGTGTGACAAAACTGCACATTTTAGAGTGGCCTTTTATTGTCCCTAGCACCTGTGTAATGATCATGCTGTTTAATCAGCTTCTTGATATGCCACACCTGTCAGGACCCGGTGCGAGAAACAGTCACTAATAATCGTCAGAACCCAGAAGATGAGGCAGACACAGCAGTACTAGAGATGGTGGTTTAATTAAAGAACAAAATCTTCAGGCAAAGAAACTAAATCCACAATGTCCAAAAATAAAGCCAAGAGGCACAAAGTGGAAATCCTCCAAAATACAAAAGAAACTCCACAAAGTGGTAAAAAAACAGCAGGGAAAAACAAACCTCAAAAGACTACTCAAATAATACACAAGAACTAAACCAGAGAACCTCTGGAAAATCCAACAAGAGAAATATCTATATAAAACAAGGCTTGGGCTGGGGCTGGGTGCTAACTTACAAACACTGAGCAAGGAACTGAGGAACACACAGGGTTTAAATACTAACAAGGGAATGACCTACAGGTGCAAACAATAATTAGAGCAAGAAAAACAAAAGGTACAAAAAAGGTGCAATGGGGACATCTAGTGACCAAAACCCGAACAGTCTTGGCCAAAACCTGACAACACCTGTCAGGTGGATGGATTATCTTTGGAAAAGGAGAAATGCTCACTAGCAGGAATGAGAAATAAGCTTTTTGAGTGTACGGAACATTTCTGGGATCTTTTATTTCCGCTTCGGAAACATTGGACCAACACTTTACGTTTATGTTGCGTTGCTATTTTTTTCAGTGTATATACTGTATATAATAGCTCATGTCCAGTAGATAGTCATGATGATTAGCTAGCTAGCTAGCTGTGTGTATCTGTATCTATGATGCCTGCAGTCCCAGCCAGTCCCCCCCCCCCCCCCCCCCCCCCCCCCCCATTGAACCCAATAACCTATTTTCATAACAATTTCCCTCTGCATTCATGGACATAACCAAATGGTGAAGTAATACCCAATATTAGCTAACATTAGCTATGTTTGCTGTGTAGAGGGATACATCTGCCCGTCCAGTCCCAGTCAGCTGTATTCCCCTGTGAGGACGTCAGCACGGAGCAGGTTCAATCTCTAGTCTACATTCATGAACTTGACATAACTTCTCCTGACCAAATGAAGTAATACTGTTGTATTACCCCAAACATTAGCTATGTATTACATGGCTATCTCTGTGTGGGTGTGTCTCTGTATCTGTATAATGCATCCAGCCTCAGTCATTCCCCTGCTAGGTCATCAGCACTGAGCAGGTTCAATCTCTAGGGCGCATGTTAATTGGCTTGGGCCTCTGCTGTGACAGGAGTCACGGAGACCAACCCTGCAGGCTCCAACCACACACTAGGTTTCGCCCCAAATTCAGCTAGGGTCATATTGAGGAAGTAGGTAGGAGGAAAATGTGTTCTAAAATGGAAAACGGACAAAAACAAGCATTCTTATGGAACAAGATCAAGTAGTACCACTTCGGCGAGTCGTCACTTACATTTCGTGTCTACTTAACGCATTCCAGGTTTACAACTGTCACGTAAGTTTGTGACCTAACCTACCCTGTAGACCTGACAACTGTAACCATGTCTACAGGGACTTTAGAGGACGCTGTTACAAGCATTTCGCTACACCTGCAATAACATCTGATAAATATGTGTATGTGACCCAATTTTTTTAAAATTTGATTTAAAGAGTGTTGTTGAAGTGCACAGTTGCACTTTTTGACTCTAGGGTTGTTTAGTGGCAGAGGGGTGTAGAAAATACACGTCTCTACGGCAACAGAACTGACAACAGAACCAAATCAGATACTGGGTTATTAATATATTAACGTTAAAGCTCTGACGGGTGACTAATGCCTGGTAACAATGAGACTACCATTTTAGAGAAGCACTGTACCATAACTTACTAATGATGGTTCTGTATTTCATTATCAATAAAACTTGGATGAATTTTTGATGAACACCAAGTGTGTTTCTCTTTGTTTTGTGTGAGAATCACCTCGTTAAAACCCCATAAAGAGCATTATCTGAAACATCTGATTTACATCATCTTGAGTCTCTGGTGATTAAGATGCGTTTGGCACTGACTACACACACACACACATACACACACACACAACTAGTGTCTTTGGGGACTGTCACTGCCTTCTGTCCCATTTCCTTCAGCCCCCACCGTGTCACGTGTCTCTCTGAGCTGATATAATGAGGATATGTTGCCTTAAGACCATGCTGAGACTGGCGTTGGTGGTGGAAAAGCCTCTATCAAATTCACTCAATTTCAACTCAATTTAAGGGCTTTATTGGCATGGGAAACATATGTTAACATTGCCAAAGCAAGTGAAATAGATAATAAACAATAAAAAATGAACAGTAAACTTTACACTCACAAAAGTTCTAAAAGAATAGAGACATTTCAAATGTCATATTATGTCTATATACAGTGTTGTAACGATGTGAAAATAGTTAAAGTACAAAAGGGAAGAAAAAAAGTAAACATAAATATAGGTTGTATTTACAATGCTGTTTGTTCTTCACTGTTTTCCCCTTTCTTGAGGCAACAGGTCACAAATCTTGCTGTTGTGATTGCGCACTGTCGTATTTCACCCAGTAGATATGGAAGTTGATCAAAATTTGATTTGTTTTTTAATTATTTGTGGATCTGTGTAATCTGAGGGAAATATGTGTCTCTAATATGGTCATACATTTGGCAGGAGGTTAGGAAGTGCAGCTCAGTTTCCACCTCATTTTGTGGGCAGTGTGCACATAGCCTGTCTTCTCTTGAGAGCCAGGTATGCCTACGGCGGCCTTTCTCAATAGCAAGGCTATGCTCACTGATTCTGTACATAGTCAGTCACAGTGGTCAGGTTTTCTGCCACTGTGTACTCTCTGTTTAGGGCCAAATAGCATTTTAGCTTGCTCAGGTTTTTTGTAAATTCTTTCCAATGTGTCAAGTAATTATCTTTTTGTTTTCTCATGATTTGTTTGGGTCTAATTGTGTCCTGGGGCTCTGTGGGGTCTGTTTGTGTTTGTGAATAGGGCCCCAGGACCAGCTTGCTTAGGGGGCTCTTCTCCAGGTTAATTTCTTTGTAGGGGATGGAAGGTTTGGGAATCGCTTCCTTTTAGGTGGTTGTAGAATGTAACAGCTTTTTTCTGGAATTTGATCATTAGTGGGTATCGGCCTAATTCTGCTGTGCATGCATTATTTGCTGTTTTACGTTGTACACTGAGGATATTTTTTGCCGAATTCAGCATGCAGTCTCAATTTGGTGTTTGTCCCATTTTGTGAATTCTTGGTTGGTGAGCGGACCCAAGACCTCACAACCATAAAGGCCAATGGGTTCTATAACTGATTCAAGTATTTTTAGACAGATCCTAATTGGTATGTCAAATTTTATGTTCCTTTTGATGGCATAAATGCCCTTCTTGCCTTGTCTCTCAGATCGTTCACAGCTTTGTGAAAGTTACCTGTGGCGCTGATGTTTAGGCCGAGGTATGTATTGTTTTTTGTGTGCTCTAGGGCAATGGTGTCTAGATGGAATTTGTATTCGTGGTCCTGGCAACTGGACCTTTTTTGGAACACCATTATTTTTGTCTTACTGAGATTTACTGTCACGGCCCAGGTCTGACAGAATCTGTGCAGAAGATCTAGGTGCTGCTGTAGGCCCTCCTTGGTTGGGGACAGAAGCACCAGATCATCAGCAAACAGTAGACATTTGACTTCAGATTCTAGTAGGGTGAGGCCAGGTGCTGCAGACTGTTCTACTGCCCTTGCCAATTCGTTGATATATATGTTGAAGAGGGGTGGGGCTTAAGCTGCATCCTTGTCTCACCCCCCGGCCCTGTGGAAAGAAATGTGTGTGTTTGTTTTGCCAATTTTATCCGTACACTTATTGTTTGTGTACATGGAAACGTTGTTCCCTCTGCTGCTATTGGACCAGGTCTCTCTTGGAAAAGAGATGTTATCTCAATGTGAAAAAACCTGTATAAATAAAAGTTTTAAAAAACATGGATTTTATAATGTCCTATGTTTTTCCCCCAACGCCACCTTCCATCAATTTGTATAGCAGGCGCTCATGCCAAATTGAGTCAAAATACTTTTTTGAAATCAACAAAGCATTAGAAGACTTTGCCTTTGCCTTTGTTTTGGTTTGTTTGTTTGTCAGTTAAGGTGTGCAGGGTGAATATGTGTTCTGTCGTACGGTAATTTGGTAAAAAGCCAATTTGACATTTGCTCAGTACATTGTTTTCGCTGAGGAAATGTACGAGTCTGCTGTTAATGATAATGCAGAGGGTTTTTCCAAGGTTGCTGTTGACGCATATCCCACGGTAGTTATTGGGGTCAAATTTGTCTCCACTTTTGTGGATTGGGGTGATCAGTCCTTGGTTCCAAATATTGGGGAATATGCCAGAGCTGAGGATGATGTTAAAGAGTTTAAGTATTGTCAATTGGAATTTGTGGCCTTTTTGGGTTGGAGGGTTTGTATTTTGTCCTGTAGTTCATTCAATTTAATTGGAGAATCTAGTGGGATCTTATAGTCTTTAGTAGTTGATACTAAGATTTGTATTTTATCATGTATATGCTTTCGATGTTTGTTCTTTGTTATAAAGCCAAAAAGATTGGATAAGTGTTTATCCATACATCTCCGTTTTGGAAAGATAATTCTTCGTGTTGTTGTTGGTTTAGAGTTTTCCATATTTCCCAGAAGTGGTTAGATTCTATGGATTCTTTAATTACATTGAGCTGATTTCTGACGTGCTGTTCCTTCTTTTTCCATAGTGTATTTCTGTATTGTTTTAGTGATTCACCATAGTGAAGGCTTTCTGGGTCTCTATGTTTTTGGTTGGACAGGTTTCTTAATATCTTTCTTAGGTTTTTGCATTCTTCATCAAACCATTTGTCATTGCTGTTCATTTTCTTAGGTTGCCTGCTTTAAATTGTTTGATTTGATGGGGAAGCTGAGAGATCAAATATACTGTTTAGGTTTTCTACTGCTAAGTTTACACCTTCACTATTACAGTGAAACATTTTGTCCAGGAAATTGTCTAGAAGGGATTGAATTTGTTGTTGCCTAATTGTTTTTTTTGCTAGATTTCCACACTACTTTCCTTCCATCTATAGCATTTCTTAATATTATTCAGTTCCTTTGGCTTGGATTGACCATAGCTCTGTTCAAGTAGAGTGTGATTTTGCTGTGATCTGATAGGGGTGTCAGTGGACTGACTGTGAACACTCTAAGAGACTCTGGGTTGAGATCAGTGATAAAGTAATCTACAGTACTTCTGCCAAGACATGAGCTGTAGGTGTACCTACCATAGGAGTCCCCTCGAAGCCTACCATTGACTATGTACATACCCAGTGCCTGACAAAGCTGCAGAAGTTGTGACCTATTTTTGTTGGTTATGTTGTCGTAGTTGTGTCTAGGGGGGCATATGGGGGAGGGAATGCTGTCACCTCCAGGTAGGTGTTTGTCCCCCTGTGTGCTGAGGGTGTCAGGTTCTTGTCCAGTTCTGGCATTTAGATCGCCACAGACTAGTACATGTCCCTGGGCCTGGAAATTGTTGATCTCCCCCTCCAGGATGGAGAAGCTGTCATCGTATGGGGCTTCTATTGGAGGGATATAGGTAGCACACATGAGGATTTTTTTCTCTGTTGAGATCATTTCCTTATTCATTTCTAGCCAGATGTAAAATGTTCCTGTTTTGACTAATTTAATAGTGGGTTAGGTCTGTTCTATACCAAATTAGCATACCCCCTGAGTCTCCTCCCTGTTTCACACCTGGTAGTTTGGTGGATGGGACTACCAGCTCTCTGTAACCTAGAGGGCAACTAGTGGGTCCCTCTCCTCTATACCATGTTTCTTGTAGGATGACAATGTCTGTATTTCCAATTTATTTGATGAAGTCTGGGTTCATGCTCTTTAGGCCAAAGGCAGATGACCTCAGACCTTGTATATTCCAGGATGAGATAGTAAAAGCTTTGTGTTCCATAGTGTCTAGTGTTGTTTTTGTGTGGTTTATGCCCGGACCATCACAGTAGGTGTGAGCAGAGCATGTTGAGCATCTGATACATACCTCGGTCACAGGGTGGGGGGCATGGGGTGGGCAGAAGGGGCATATGTGGTGTATACAGTATTCACCCTCCCTCCCACTCCAGTAATGGGCTGATCTTCCCATCCCTCTCTCCCACTCCAGTAATGTGCTGATCTTCCCACCCCTCTCTCCCACTCCAGTAATGGGCTGATCTTCCCATCCCTCTCTCCCACTCCAGTAATGTGCTGATCTTCCCACCCCTCTCTCCCACTCCAGTAATGGGCTGATCTTCCCATCCCTCTCTCCCACTCCAGTAATGTGCTGAACTTCCCGTCCCTCTCTCTTTTTCTTTCTCTCTTCCCCCTCCCTCTCTCCTGTTCAGAGTTCAACTTCCCTCGTCCTGACAACAGTATGACAGATAGGATTTATTGTAATGGTATTGGATGATACGTCTTCTAAACAGGACCTCTTATCGATCGTCTGCTGCTTCTCATCTCTCAGTCGGCTCGCCTGTCACATACTAATCTTGTACTGTGAGAAAGCAGGCTAACCATAGAAATAGAATCTCTAGAATGGACATCCTCTACCAGGTCAGCCATATTGAGTGTACCCTTGAGTTCACCAGTCACAGCCATAGGGAGAGGTTCTATAACCCTTCTATGGCAAACAGTCAAACACACAGTTGTTGTGAATAGATGAAATAAGGCAAACTGATAAATAAATATTCTTAATTTTTTTATTTATACTTTATTCAACATTTAACAAATGTAACTAAACTCCATGTTAAAGTTAGTTGAATTGTTTGGTTCCATGTTATTGTTATTGTTTCAAACTCCACCCAATATTTTATCATTATCACTGACCTCAACCCAGTCTCTTAGAGCGTTTACAGAACATAAAAATACAGTATATGAATCCATAAATACCTCATATAGCACTGTAGTCCACCACAAACAACTGTGACGATTTACACACAAAAATAGAGTATAGTATAATTCATTTCAAATTCATATAGTCGTTATATCATTATATAGATACTTAGGTGCTTTTTCATAAATTGTAATACAGTGCACTTCGCATATAGTGATAATCTGTGCAGGACTGTCAGCGGTTGATCACTATACAGTATTCACTATTAATAGAGTGGTGTATACAGTATTCACTATTAGCAGAGTGGTGTATACAGTATTCACTATTAACAGAGTGGTGTATACAGTATTCACTATTAGCAGAGTGTACTGTATACAGTATTCACTATTAGCAGAGTGGTGTATACAGTATTCACTATTAACAGAGTTGTGTATACAGTATTCACTATTAGCAGAGTGGTTTATACAGTATTCACTATTAGCAGAGTGGTTTATACAGTATTCACTATTAACAGAGTGGTGTATACAGTATTCACTATTAGCAGAGTGTACTGTATACAGTATTCACTATTAGCAGAGTGTACTGTATACAGTATTCACTATTAGCAGAGTGTACTGTATACAGTATTCACTATTAGCAGAGTGTACTGTATACAGTATTCACTATTAATAGAGTGGTGTATACAGTATTCACTATTAGCAGAGTGGTGTATACAGTATTCACTATTAGCAGAGTGGTGTATACAGTATTCACTATTAGCAGAGTGGTTTATACAGTATTCACTATTAACAGAGTGGTGTATACAGTATTCACTATTAGCAGAGTGGCGTATACAGTATTCACTATTAACAGAGTGGTGTATACAGTATTCACTATTAACAGAGTGGTGTATACAATATTCACTATTAGCAGAGTGGTGTATACAGTATTCACTATTAGCAGAGTGTACTGTATACAGTATTCACTATTAACAGAGTGGTGTATACAGTATTCACTATTAACAGAGTGGTTTATACAGTATTCACTATTAGCAGAGTGTACTGTATACAATATTCACTATTAACAGAGTGGTGTATACAGTATTCACTATTAGCAGAGTATACTGTATACAGTATTCACTAACAGCCTTTCACTGAAGGTGACAGCTGGACCAGAAGGGCATATAGACCGCCCTCAGGACTGACTGACTGACTGACGGAGACACCAGGACACACACACACACTGAAGTGCACACACCATCACACACACACTCACTGACGTACAGAAACAAACATACACACTCTCACACACACTGACGTAGGCTATACATACACACATATCGTCACACACACACAGCACAGACTCCATTGAGGACCACAACGAGGCACGACGGGACTTGGCAGTGCGACATGGACTGTTTTAATCATTGATTCTGGATGGTTACAGTAGTTCTGGATGATGCTCGTTGTGAGATAATGTACTCTAATAGCCATCAGAATCCTCCTGCAAGTACAGAGAGGGAAAAGTTACTTCAGGAATTATTAGTATTACATTAGGTTCCTATTTGTGTAATAACTGATAACAAATTATCACAAAGTGAATCACAAACATACCATAGATGTAGGGTGATGATGGTGGATGAAACCCAAAAACATTACTGTGAAGAAACGGGAACCTCACCCTTCTGAACGGAAATCCACAACAAAAGAAACAATTAAACACAAACAAAAACTATGTAAAACAATCTGATGAATGAAACATGGAGGATGATGACTCAGTAAAAACGGGAGGATGATGAGGAGTTAACCATTAATCACTGATGCAATGACTCAGTTTGAGCCTCTGTAATATCAGAAATCAAGGTTATGGTTAGGGTTGGAGAGAGAACCTACAGGACGGTAGGTAACTCTCCAGGAACAGGGTTGGAGAGAGAACCTACAGGATGGTACGGTACGGTAACTCTCCAGGAACAGGGTTGGAGAGAGAACCTACAGGACGGTAGGTAACTCTCCAGGAACAGGGTTGGAGAGAGAACCTACAGGACGGTACGGTAACTCTCCAGGAACAGGGTTGGAGAGAGAACCTACAGGACGGTAGGTAACTCTCCAGGAACAGGGTTGGAGAGCCCTGGTCTACAGCCTCGGACCCTGAGGTTTCATCTACAGAAAGCCTGTTGAAATAGTGATCTAGAAGATGTTAAGAGTGACGGTAAATGTCCTACCTCTGCAGCATCATCACCCTCTGGGTCCGCTGGAGACTCGTTGATGGGCAAGTCTTTAGACATAGCATCTTCATCCTGCAATAATAACACATTCACTGACCAGCTCAACAATGGAGAAGTGTCCCAAATAACCCTATTAGACTATTGTCAACACCTTGTGTTAGTTGGTTGCTGCAGTATATTCCTCTTGTTGGTAATGACAACTATACTCACACAACACACACACACACACACACACACACACACACACACACACACACACACACACACACACACACACACACACACACACACACACACACACACACACACACACACACACACACACACACACACAGCAGAGAGTAGAGCTTGATTGGTGCTTGGCATTGGTATGACCTTCTCTAACCTTCTCTCTCTCTCTCCCTCCCCCTCCTTATCCCTCTCTCTCTCCCCCTCCTCATCTCTCTCTCTCTCTCCCTCCCCCTCCTTATCCCTCTCTCTCTCCCCCTCCTCATCTCTCTCTCTCTCGCTCTCTCTCTCCCTCCCCCCTCCCTATCCCTCTTTCTCCCTATCCCTCTCTCTCTCTCCCTCCCCCTCCCCCTCCTTATCCCTCTCTCTCTCCCCCTCCTCATCTCTCTCTCTCTCTCTCTCCCTCCCTTCCTCTCTCTCTCCCTCCCTCTCGCGCCCCCCTTCATATCTCTCTCCCTCCCTCTCGCGCCCCCCTTCATATCTCTCCACACTCCCCACTCCCCTCCCTCTCTCACTCTCTCTCCTCCTGCCATTCCATTTAACACCGCCCACCGTGTCTCCATCTGTTCACGCAGCAGAGCCAGAGACACACACACACTCACCACACGTCATCTCCCAACACTCACCACACGTCATCTCCCATCTCTCACCACACGTCATCTCCCATCTCTCACCACACGTCATCTCCCATCACTCACCACACGTCATCTCCCATCACTCACCACACGTCATCTCCCATCACTCACCACACGTCATCTCCCATCACTCACCACACGTCATCTCCCATCTCTCACCACACGTCATCTCCCATCTCTCACCACACGTCATCTCCCAACACTCACCACACGTCATCTCCCATCACTCACCACACGTCATCTCCCATCACTCACCACACGTCATCTCCCATCTCCCAACACGTCATCTCCCATCACTCACCACACGTCATCTCCCATCACTCACCACACGTCATCTCCCATCACTCACCACACGTCATCTCCCATCACTCACCACACGTCATCTCCCATCTCTCACCACACGTCATCTCCCATCACTCACCACACGTCATCTCCCATCACTCACCACACGTCATCTCCCATCACTCACCACACGTCATCTCCCAACACTCACCACACGTCATCTCCCATCACTCACCACACGTCTTCTCCCATCACTCACCACACGTCATCTCCCATCACTCACCACACGTCTTCTCCCATCACTCACCACACGTCATCTCCCATCACTCACCACACGTCATCTCCCATCACTCACCACACGTCATCTCCCAACACTCACCACACGTCATCTCCCAACACTCACCACACGTCATCTCCCATCACTCACCACACGTCATCTCCCATCTCTCACCACACGTCATCTCCCATCTCCCAACACGTCATCTCCCATCACTCACCACACGTCATCTCCCATCACTCACCACACGTCATCTCCCATCACTCACCACACGTCATCTCCCATCACTCACCACACGTCATCTCCCATCACTCACCACACGTCATCTCCCATCTCTCACCACACGTCATCTCCCATCTCCCAACACGTCATCTCCCATCACTCACCACACGTCATCTCCCATCACTCACCACACGTCATCTCCCATCACTCACCACACGTCATCTCCCATCTCTCACCACACGTCATCTCCCATCACTCACCACACGTCATCTCCCATCACTCACCACGGCAAATAAATAGTATTTCTACTGTTCTTCTTTATATTCTGCTAATCATCTCAAGAAATCAAAAGACATGAAAAGTATGTAGACACATCACATTTGTGGATTTGGCTGTTTCAGCCACACTCGTTGCTGACAAGTGTATAAAATAGAGCACACAGCCATGCAATCTCCATAGACAAACAGTAGCAGTAGAATGGACCATACTTAAGAGCTTAGTGACTTATATAGTTAGTTCTGTACATGATAATACTTATCCTATAAAGATAATATCTTATCCAGCTGAGTATTAACTTGTAACTAAGCAATACGTTCATTCTTCACCATTTCTTGAGCCTTTAATTTCCCATATGAAACATTGACGAGATATTGATTGTGTTCCTCTTGTCTAGTGGCTCATCAACAGGACATAAACAGAACAGCATCTGTGGCTTGAGTCAATGAGTCAGTCTATGGGAGCTGATGAGGTGGGTTCTCTGTTCTGTCTTACCAGCACAAATCCATTTACCAGCCTGAGCCGTCTCCTTCTCACACAGACAATAACCAGCAGGCCTGTGTGTGTGTGTGTGTGTGTGTGTGTGTGTGTGTGTGTGTGTGTGTGTGTGTGTGTGTGTGTGTGTGTGTGTGTGTGTGTGTGTGTGTGTGTGTGTGTCAGGGTTTCCGTTAGGAAAATGTGGAGCAGAACATTTGACAGGCAACATTTTAAACTAAATAGCCTATTTCAAACAGACTCTGAGACAGTTGTGGGAATATGGATCCCTAATTCATAGAACCAGTTGGCCTAAACTACATAAACATTTAAAATAAACGTTAAAAAACAATGAGTCTGATGCAACAGATCAGAACGTTTATCTGAAAATGCTGATAAACGATTATTTCTTCACATTATAAGTGCAGCAACGCGCACAAGGCGGTAGTCTACCTGGCGCCCCACAAGGCGGTAGTCTACCTGGCGCCCCACAAGGCGGTAGTCTACCTGGCGCCCCACAAGGCGGTAGTCTACCTGGCGCCCCACAAGGCGGTAGTCTACCTGGCGCCCCACAAGGCGGTAGTCTACCTGGCGCCCCACAAGGCGGTAGTCTACCTGGCGCCCCACAAGGCGGTAGTCTACCTGGCGCCCCACAAGGCGGTAGTCTACCTGGCGCCCCACAAGGCGGTAGTCTACCTGGCGCCCCACAAGGCAGTGGGCTACCTGCCACCCCGCAAGGCAGTGGGCTACCTGCCGCCCCGCAAGGCAGTGGGCTACCTGGCGCCCCGCAAGGCGGTAGGCTACCTGGCGCCCCGCAAGGCGGTAGGCTACCTGGCGCCCCGCAAGGCGGTAGGCTACCTGGCGCCCCACAAGGCGGTAGGCTACCTGGCGCCCCACAAGGCGGTAGGCTACCTGGCGCCCCACAAGGCGGTAGGCTACCTGGCGCCCCACAAGGCGGTAGTCTACCTGGCGCCCCACAAGGCGGTAGTCTACCTGGCGCCCCACAAGGCGGTAGTCTACCTGGCGCCCCACAAGGCGGTAGTCTACCTGGCGCCCCACAAGGCGGTAGTCTACCTGGCGCCCCACAAGGCGGTAGTCTACCTGGCGCCCCACAAGGCGGTAGTCTACCTGGCGCCCCACAAGGCAGTGGGCTACCTGCCGCCCCACAAGGCAGTGGGCTACCTGCCGCCCCACAAGGCAGTGGGCTACCTGGCGCCCCGCAAGGCGGTAGGCTACCTGGCGCCCCGCAAGGCGGTAGGCTACCTGGCGCCCCGCAAGGCGGTAGGCTACCTGGCGCCCCGCAAGGCGGTAGGCTACCTGGCGCCCCACAAGGCGGTAGGCTACCTGGCGCCCCACAAGGCGGTAGGCTACCTGGCGCCCCACACGGCGGTAGGCTACCTGGCGCCCCACAAGGCAGTGGGCTACCTGCCGCCCCACAAGGCAGTGGGCTACCTGGCGCCCCGCAAGGCGGTAGGCTACCTGGCGCCCCACAAGGCGGTAGGCTACCTGGCGCCCCACAAGGCGGTAGGCTACCTGGCGCCCCACAAGGCGGTAGGCTACCTGGCGCCCCACAAGGCGGTAGGCTACCTGGCGCCACACAAGGCGGTAGTCTACCTGGCGCCCCACAAGGCGGTAGTCTACCTGGCGCCCCACAAGGCGGTAGTCTACCTGGCGCCCCACAAGGCGGTAGGCTACCTGGCGCCCCACAAGGCGGTAGGCTACCTGGCGCCCCACAAGGCGGTAGGCTACCTGGCGCCCCACAAGGCGGTAGGCTACCTGGCGCCCCACAAGGCGGTAGGCTACCTGGCGCCCCACAAGGCGGTAGGCTAGACGCGAATGTTCATCAATAATGTAATTAGCGAGAAAACACTGTTGTCAAACGGGCGCTGCACATGGTACAGGTAGCCTACCGCCTTGCACATGCACACGGCCTCCAGCTCATTGCAAGTGGTGTGTGACGCGCTGATGAAGCCTGCCTTCAGTTGCCGTTTGATACCGCTTTCAAAACAACTGGGAACTCGGAAATCTCTGAGTTTCAACTTCAGTGGGTTCAAGATTACTGGGAAAAATACGAGCTCCGACTGGGAAAAATAGTTTTGAACAGTCATCAAACTCTGAATTCCAACTCGGGAACACAGGCCTCTTTCTAGAGCTCCGACTTTCTGACCTGAAGTTCACTGACCTCATGATTTGACCTCGTATTTTTCAGAGTTCCCAGTTGTCTTGAAAGCACCACAAGATGCTGCAGCAGCAGCTCTGGCACTGTCGGACAGATTTTCACTCACAGGCTCTGTATCTGCATGCTGTACGCATGTGATAAATAAGATACATAACCAATATAAACATAACAAAGATACATAAAGAATATACAAATATAAATTATTCAAATTAACCTATAAACATAAACATGACCAGTCAAATGTATTTCCATCGACGAAGAGGCTAAAAAGCCTTATTTCACAACAGGGTTTTTTCTTCTTTTCCCGGAAAATTTTATTTATCAGCTTTTCTATTTTTTAATCGGACAAAAGCCGGCTATTACCAGCTAATGGAAACCCCGGTGTGTGTGTTCTATCCAGCACACAAACAAACAGCAGCATCCTCACTCTTCCTCCTTCGTCGTCAGACAGCCCATCTCTCACACTGTCTAATTGATGGCTGGTGGCTGGCTGCTGTGGACAACCACATGAAAGTGGATCACTCAGCTCCCTTGCCTGCTGTTCCCTTGCTTGCTTTATGAAGGAGAGATGAGAGAGACAGATAGAGGGATAAATAACGGTAACGAGAGATGGAGCCTGGGTCGGAGACCCCTAGGCAGAGAAGCCCCTTTGATGGGCTCTAACATGGGGTCGGTCGGTCGATTGGACCTTTTTAATTTGATCGATAGCAATGGCACTGTAATGACTGGCGCTCAGAACACAAGCAGGGAACAGACAGCCACTAAGGCTACCTCCAAATGAGATCAATCCAATTCTGTGCACAGTCTCTGGCTTCGCCCCAAATGGCACTATATTCCCTACATAGTGCACTACTTTTGACCAGGACCCATAGTGCACTACTTTTGACCAGGACCCATAGTGCACTACTTTTGACCAGGGCCCATGTAGAGAATTAGGGACGCAGTCTCTGTGTTTTCACTCTGACACCCGGAGGACACAATTAGGCGTTACACGGAGGACATGATAAAACGTTACACAGGGTTTGGAGATAAAGAGCTAGGCGGCCAATCAATGGCCACAGGAAATACAACAATCAAACCTCTTTCAAAACAAATCAAATGGACGTAACAAAATGTGGGGAAAAAGTCAAGGGGTCTGAATACTTTCCGAACGCACTGTATAATGCTGAAGACATTACTCAACTGCTGATTACCAGAGTGGTTACAAGGCGTTGTCTACTGTCCACACCCAACTATTTATTTATTTACATTTCACTACTTTATGTTATTCATCAGTGGCATTTTTGTGTGTGTGTGTGTGTGTGTGTGTGTGTGTGTGTGTGTGTGTGTGTGTGTGTGTGTGTGTGTGTGTGTGTGTGTGTGTGTGTGTGTGTGTCGGTAATTATCGTTATGAAGTCCTTGATTTTTATGCCCAGATTTTGTTTATCATTTCCTCTCAGTAGCATAATCACAGCCTAATTGTGTAATCCTCTAGAATGATGTCCCACTAAACACTAAATGAATCTGTGAGTGTCTGTGTCATGTAACCCCTCTAGTCATAAACAAAGGAGGAAGGGAGCTAAACGTTTTTTTTCTAATTAGTGAGGTTTTCTCTCTGATTGATGTTGTTGATTTGTTTTTACGATAAGGCCACTGTACAGGAAGTGTGTGTGTGTGTGTGTGTGTGTGTGTGTGTGTGTGTGTGTGTGTGTGTGTGTGTGTGTGTGTGTGTGTGTGTGTGTGTGTGTGTGTGTGTGTGTGTGTGTGTGTGTGTGTGTGTGTGTGTGAATAAGGGCAATTTACAGATAATGAATGCAGTGATTGTTGAGTACCAGAGACATCAGCTGTATGATTTGGGTGGCTAATTCACCTGGCAGATTAACACGGTTAAAGCCACAGTCTGTCATTTGTTTTTTTTTAGACAACTCCACCTGTTTTGCTATAAAGCTGAGGGATGGGTCTGGAGTATGTAACCATTCTCAAATGCAGAGATGGAGTTGAGTTGTACTAAGCTCATTAGGCAAGTTATATCCCTTCAATAACCAATGGGTGTTTGTTATTAATTGAATTGACCATTGAACAGCAGTAAATATTGCACATTGTCCCTTTAACTGAGAGAAGATGTCAGAGCAGCCTGAAGAAACCCTGTTGCTCTGCTGTTGGTTTGAAGATGAATCATCACTACTACCACAAGGCTTTACTTTTATCTATCTGAGACTCTGCTGGGTTTTGTTTTGAAAGAGAGACAATCATTTTTCATCTTCAGAGACCGTCAGGGCTGCAAATTGTCTCAGTCTTTCAGGATATTGGACCTCACTTCTCTCTCTCTCTCTCTCTGCCTTCCTTTATAAAAACAGACTTTCAAACAGACGATGGAGAATCCATCCTGCTTTATATGACTGAGAACTAAGAACACCGGAGACCATAAGAGAAGAAGAAGCTAGCTGTAGAGGACTGAAGGTCAGGGTCCATTTTGACACAGACAGGAGCAGCCAGTGAACAGCTGTCATATAAAATGGATCGAAAATGTTTCATTGAAAATGGAGGACAGCATTGAAACGTAACAGGCCCGTTCTGAAGAAGGTTCAGTATAAAAACCATTAGCAACGGTTGCCTCTGTTTTCACTCCTAGCATGTGATGTTAAAGTTTATCCCCTGACAAACATGTATTCAGTCAGAGGATCAGAAAGTACACACCGATACGTTCTCCTTATGAGAAGGTTTAGCTACAGAGAACCACAACCAATTCACTGCTAATGTGATGGTGAGACAAGAGTGACCACAGCTGAGATAGAAAATAAGTTCCCCCCTGAAAACACATTTGTGCTGAAGAAGAAAAAGTAAGCCACCTGTTTGTCATTCATCTCAATTCAATAGGTTGTTGTGAAGGACGAGAGAGAGAGGTGGAAAGTGTGCGCCTCAGGGAAAGTATCAAATATTAAGCAAGAAAGGCATCGCTCTCAGGTATCATTCTCACCTGTTTGGCTGGGTCTTTCTTGACCAATCCGGTCGCAGCAGCGATATTCCCCGCCCCCTCCACAGTCTTGTTGCACACTGCTGTGACACCTGTCACCATGGCACCGCCCACCTGGGACACCCCAGACACTGTTTTACCTGCAACTGTGGAGAGAGTGAGAGAGAGGAGAGAGTCGGAGAGAGAGAGGAGGAGGGGGAATAGGGAGAGAGAGAGGAGGAAGAGAGAGGGGGGGGGGGATATGAAGAGGTTAACATCCAGAGGTAAATACTGTATCTCATGGTTAGAGAAGATACTGTTATGATATGGGGGAAGGTTAGTGTTAGGACACAGGCAAACACACTACCAGGATACACTTCCACACGCCACCCCCAGGTGGCAGCAGCCGGGTCTAGGTGCAGAGCTAAGCCTTGATAAGCACATAAGGTGATGTCATTTAACGTGCTGGTCAGTCAGTGTCCCAGCTGTCCCATGAGGCTGCTGGGTTTGTTTGGTGGCCATGAGGCCTTTCCTTTGTTTTTGAGTCTTTAGTTTGGGGATGCCTGTGGTATTTTTATATTTTCTACATATGTCACTCATTTCAGGAGACTAGGCGTATGTCGCAAGTCACAACTTCACAGGAGAAGCGTTTATTTAAAATTTTATCAAAATTGTTATGGCAGAAATGCCTTCTTGAACATTTGAACTTTCATGTGCCTTAATAACAAACTTGTATACCATCTGTAAATACTAATAAAGTTGTTAAATTATGAGCTTAGTTGGTTTAGCCACAGAAAAAGGCAGGAACCTCCCACTAGCCATGATTGGCTGAGATAATGAATGGGCTGAACATGCCGAGAGATGAATTTCCGATTGGTCTGCCATGTAGCACCTTCTGTCTATAAAATGAGCTGCTCGTTATGAGTAGATAATCTAAAGATATAACGTTAGCCATGGAGTCTGGACCTTCACTTCCTGATCACAGGTCACACCAAGTTTGCCCCCGACTGGTGCTTCGGCCTCAGAAAGACCAGAGTGAACACTTTGTCTGAGATTGCTGGTGTTGTGAAGGACAGCACTGTGACGGGGGTCAACATCCCACAGCTGGTTGGACTGGAGGATGATACGGTGCTGGTGGAAAGCTATGGCTGGCAACAACCCCTGCCTCCGTACTTCAGGCCGCTGCCACAGTTCAAGCAGTACCAGCACTTCAGGTGAATATCATTTTCATTGCATTGTATGAGGTTATTCTTATTTTCTAAACTTGGAAGGTGAATTGATGTTATGCAAGGTTGTAATGTCTTCTCAATTTGTTCTGTTATTTCCTGTTTTACAGATTCGATGCTGTGGAGCCTGGTGTTGTTGTCGCTGTGGAGCCTGGTGTTGTTGTCGCTGTGGAGCCTGGTGGTGTTGTCGCTGTGGAGCCTGGTGTTGTTGTCGCTGTGGAGCCTGGTGTTGTTGTCGCTGTGGAGCCTGGTGTTGTTGTCGCTGTGGAGCCTGGTGTTGTTGTCGCTGTGGAGCCTGGTGTTGTTGTCGCTGTGGAGCCTGGTGTTGTTGTCGCTGTGGAGCCTGGTGTTGTTGTCGCTGTGGAGCCTGGTGGTGTTGTCGCTGTGGAGCCTGGTGTTGTTGTCGCTGTGGAGCCTGGTGGTGTTGTCGCTGTGGAGCCTGGTGTTGTTGTCGCTGTGGAGCCTGGTGTTGTTGTCGCTGTGGAGCCTGGTGTTGTTGTCGCTGTGGAGCCTGGTGTTGTTGTCGCTGTGGAGCCTGGTGGTGTTGTCGCTGTGGAGCCTGGTGTTGTTGTCGCTGTGGAGCCTGGTGTTGTTTGGACTCAGTCGGGACCATGTTTCAGCTGCTACGCAACGCTGATATCCTTCCTCCCATAGATGGTCTGCCTGTACAAGCACCACCTGGACTGGACACAGCTAGACAAACGTATTTTGCGACGAAGAAGCTATGGACATCACATGCCCTGCACCAAAGTCAAGGGCAGGACAGAAACAGGCTCCCCGAATATAGATTCCCTTGTTCATACGTGTTTCGGACGGACCAGTTCATCACTGGGGCGAGTTCCCAGTCATCAGCACTATCTGCAGTGCCGCTAGTCACATGACTCTAACACACACACCATACAGTACCTGTCAGAGAGAGAATTCCAAGAGTGTGCAAAGCTGTCATCAAGGCAAAGGTGACTACTTTGAAGAATCTCAAATATAACATTTATTTTAATTTGTTTAACACTTTTTTTGGTTACTACATGATATGTGTTATTTCCATAGTTCCATAGTTTTGATGTCTTCACTATTATTCTACAATGTAGAAAATAGTAAAAAATTAAGAAAAACCCTTGAATGAGTAGGTGTGTCCACACTTTTGACTGGTACTGTACGTTGCTGCTACTATTTTTTTCATTTTATCCTGCTGCTCAGCCACTTTACCCCTGATTCTGTGCATATGACTACCCCATCTATAACTGATATGGTTATTGATATTGTTCTTGTATATACTGTATATTATTTTGTTCTTTCTCTACTGGCATTAACACTTGTTAATTTTTCCTTTATATTGACACCATCTATTTTTGATATTGCTACTATGCAAGTAACCATTTCGCTGTACCGTTTACACCTTCTGTAGAGACCCTTACACTTATAGCATTTATTTCACATGACCCATTAATTTAAACAAGTGTGTCATCTAATATTTATAAAATCTTTTTATCTGGACACTTTCTGTTTACCTGGATTTTTTTCCTTATTGTAAGCTACTACTTTTACCAGTTTTAGTCTTAATCTTTCCTACACTACTCACTGTTTAGCACATGACCTCACATGTGAATCCTTAAAGACATGGGTGGGGCTGGCTTAAGAGCGTGTGAACGATGCTGATTGGGTGTAGACAAAGAAGAGCTCTCCAGTAGGTGTACCAAAACATTCAAAGGCCATTTCCTCAAAAGTGGAGTTACAAGTTTAGCAACCTTTGAAGCAGAATTACTTTCCCATTGTTCCTACAAATGCAGTGTATGATATACCATTTTGTAGCCCTGTGTCTCTGCTTTTATCCAATGAAAAAACACAATTTCAAATTTTGCTACATAAGATAGAATCAAGGCGGTCGGTCACATATTTATGTTTTGTCACTATATGAATAAATCATAATCTACCTGGTCTGGAGAGGCGGAGCTGGCCTTGGATCAAGGTTGCTGACTCCCTTGCCACATGTACATTCAACACCTAGAGGCATACGCTCATTTCTCACATAGGATCAAATCAAATTTGATTTGTCACATGCACCGAATACAACAACATTACAGTGAAATGCTTACTTACAAGCCCTTAACCAACAATGCAGTTATAAGAAAATACCAACAAAAAAAGTAAGAGAAGAATAACAAAATGCACATCTTAAAAATCAGGTTACAGACCAGGTAGCTAGGTCTAAGACCCCTAGACATACGGTAGTCTAGCTATTGGTCACCCATTAACCTGGTCTCAGATATGTTTGATAAAGCCAAATCCTATTGTCTGGATTGTTTACTATACAGCACAAACATATCTGGGACCAGGATAGATGGGTATTCCCCTATAGATAATGGATTCCCATTCCCATATTAAGGTATAGGAACTAAATTCTCTCTGTATATATTAACCATAGTAACCTCTGCTCTGCTCTAGGCTAGGCATGGATGGCTTACGTAAGGCTATAACCAGACAACCTGATTAATCTAGTGAGTGGTGGCCATGACAGCAACAAGACAGGCACACACACACACCATTCACTCCAATCATAAGACAATGCAGGTACTGAGCACATTCAACATGTAGCCCTATCTTTCAATTCAACGGCAAATGTGAACAGCTGAACAGTGACTCCAAGACAGAGTATACGCTGTCTCTTTCAATTCAATGGAACATAATGAATTCTGTGAGCAGTGACTCTAAGACGGAGTCTATAGGCTGTTAAGGTGAGTTGTATGATATCACTGGTATTATTACTCTGCTGGCATTGGTGTCACAAACAATATAGAACATGTCCTTGATTTTCATGACAATATGATCTCTACTGGCTTTCCTGTTAGTTGTTTAGTGTGTGTTGTTTAGCGTGTGTGTGTGTGTGTGTGTGTGTGTGTGTGTGTGTGTGTGTGTGTGTGTGTAAAAATCAGGCATTAAACTAACTTTGTACAGTAGATTATATTCTATAAAATAGCTTAAATGTTGGTAACGGTGACATCCAACTAACCTGTTGTGACTCCATCTTTTGTTTTGTTGCCTATGAAAAGAACAAAAACAGGTGAAAGACAGGTGACAAATAATTAACATCCCATTTATTGACCTTACAAAGCACCACTGTCATTCAATAAAATTATCACTTTATGTTGGCTGATCAAAACCATTGTCATACAGAATTTCTAACATTCAACGTTGCAGCAATGATTCAACAGGAAGTAGTAAAAAAACAGCATGTAGGCTACTATTGTCCACACCTACCGACAAACATAACACCATCTTTTGTCATCTCAGCCGCCCCTGTCACGCCCTGCTTCGTCTTCTCTGCCGCTGCCACGACCCCATCCTTGGCCTTTGAAAACCCCTTCATTAGCGCGTCCATGACTGTCCAAATTAAACAGCAACAGCTGTGGAGATGTCAAAACGTGCAGTGCAATGAAGCGCTGTGAAGAACTTCTCGGTAACAATTGGTGTTATGGTGTGGGAGGGAGGAGGAGCTTAGGGTCTAGCCACCGCCCACCTTTGTCTTTCTTTTGACAGCCAGGTCAGGTTTATCTGCCTTAAAGACCAAATGCAGTAATTTTTATATGAATATCAAATCTTTTCTGGGTAACATTTAAGTACCTTGCTTTTTTTGGAAATGGGGGGGGTGGGGGTTATCTGGCTCAAAGCCCCCCCCACCAAAATCAATAAATACAATTTTAGCCAAAATATATTTCTCAAGCAAGAATTTAGCTAGGACTGACTGGGAGTGGTCTGAGTGGGGAGGGAAAACTGAAAACAAGCTGTTATTGGCAGAGAGGTTTGGAACTTTCTTTGAATTTACCGCATGGTGATGTCACAATGGAAAGCCGAAACTCCTGCCTATGCAAACATGCAGATTAGATGGTCTTGTGGAAATTATATTTTCAACCAGCAACTATCTAGAAATAACACTGATCAAATGTTTTCACACTTTTATTGTGTTAGTTTGATCAGATGTTGTACAATATGATACAGAACACAGGAAAAACGGATTTTTGACTGCACTGGGCCTTTAACATGTATTAAAATTCGCTTACACATGCATGCCAATGGAGAGACATTAAAGAGAAACAAAAGGCAGGTAGCCTAATTCCTGTTTAAAGCCTTGGTGATGCCGACTGGACTAGACTAGCCAGTCTAACCTAGTACACCTGTTGGCAGCACACATCACATCTGTTCTCCAGAAACGTTGCCTCTCCATTTGAAGAATTGTATTATAGCTACATTATGTCACCACAACTCAGCCTACTTTTGTGATGAACAATTTCCGATACCCGGTCTTACATTTTTAAATAGAGAAAGGAAATCATATAACCAAAACATGTTTAATGGAAATAATGAATTATAAAACAAAATCTATCAAGATATTCTCGACTGGTGTTGAAAAAAATGGCATTCGATTTTCTACAAACCTGTGGATTGTTCGCACACCAGTAATTGCCTTCCAACTTCCCTTTCGACGCTGAAATTATTCTTATTTTAAAGACAATTCAGCCCTTATGTCCTAGAGGTCGAGAAAAACCTGTTGCCTTGTGTTGTAGAACGGATCGATTTAGTCTTTCAGGTTTGAAACCGACACTCTTCCCCGGCTTTGGAACCAGTCAGAGATCGCATGTAACCGCGTGGTGCTGATGCTGGGAGAGCTCGAGACAGAATGGTTGCTTTACCGTTTGCATCCCACAGCCTCGTGCACCCCCCCACACACACGCTCCCCAATCCCCATCTCATAGGAGCGTTGATTACGTGGCAGCCTAAACTGACCACCACTATTCCCCTGTGCGTGGAAGGTTGACCTTGTGTTGTCCATCCACGCAAGTTAGTCATCAATCATTTTATTAACGAAAGTCTATGACACATAAACGAAACCGATTACACATGCGTGGTTGAACATCCATCCGCCATATCATGAACATTTCACATCATCAGACAATGTGATAATAAATCATAATCGATTTGACTACGTGATGGCTTGATCTTCTATGGTCTGATATTCAAAGTATAGGCTTAACATACAGCAAACCACCTAGAACACGATTCTGCTTTACACTAAAGTCCCCCTCCTATAGCATGTAGAGCCTATCATTGTGGGCTCCCAAAGGAGGAAAGTTCTTACATGCTCAAGACAAATGAAGAGAATTTGATCAGGCCTGTATAGCTTGATTCGAATGGAGTTGAATAGAGTTCGCTGAGCTACTCTTGCATGATGAACCAAAGACTTAATGCCTCTATAGGCCCTATAGGCTTCGGCTTGGTGAGATAATGACGTTGATTAGCCTACACATGCCGTCATTCATCATTAATCAAACAGTTCTAGCCAATATAGTAAATTATGGTAGATGGTCGTGGTGGGTAGTCATGGTGGGTGGTTATGGTCATGGTGGGTGGTCGTGATGGGTGGTTATGGTCGTGGTGGGTGGTCGTGATGGGTGGTTATGGTGGGGGGTGGTCGTGGTGGGTGGTGGTCGTGGTGGGTGGTCATGGTGGGTGGTCATGGTGGGTGGTTATGGTGGGTGGTGGTCTTGGTGGGTGGTTATGGTCATGGTGGGTGGTCATGGTGGGTGGTCATGGTGGGTGGTCTTGGTGGGTGGTTGTGATGGGTGGTTATGGTGGGGGGTGGTCGTGATGGGTGGTTATGGTGGGTGGTCATGGTGGGTGGTCATGGTGGGGGGTGATCGTGATGGGTGGTTATGGTGGGTGGTCGTGATGGGTGGTTATGGTGGATGGTCATGGTGGGTGGTTATGGTGGGTGGTCGTGATGGGTGGTCATGGTGGGTGGTTATGGTGGGTGGTCATGGTGGGTGGTCATGGTGGGTGGTCATGGTGGGTGGTGGTTGTGGTGGGTGGTCATGGTGGGTGGTCATGGTGGGTGGTTATGGTGGGTGGTCATGGTGGGTGGTCATGGTGGGTGGTCATGGTGGGTGGTCATGGTGGGTGGTCATGGTGGGGGGTGATCGTGATGGGTGGTTATGGTGGATGGTCATGGTGGGTGGTTATGGTGGGTGGTCGTGATGGGTGGTCATGGTGGGTGGTTATGGTGGGTGGTCATGGTGGGTGGTCATGGTGGGTGGTCATGGTGGGTGGTTATGGTGGGTGGTTATGGTGGGTGGTGGTCGTGGTGGGTGGTCATGGTGGGTGGTCATGGTGGGTGGTTATGGTGGGTGGTGGTCATGGTGGGTGGTGGTCGTGGTGGGTGGTGGTCGTGGTGGGTGGTGGTCGTGGTGGGTGGTCATGGTGGGTGGTTATGGTGGGTGGTGGTCATGGTGGGTGGTGGTCGTGGTGGGTGGTCATGGTGGGTGGTGGTCATGGTGGGTGGTTATGGTCGTGGTGGGTGGTCATGTTGGGTGGTCATGGTGGGTGGTTATGGTGGGTGGTCATGGTGGGTGGTCATGGTGGGGGGTGATCGTGATGGGTGGTTATGGTGGGTGGTCGTGATGGGTGGTTATGGTGGATGGTCATGGTGGGTGGTTATGGTGGGTGGTCGTGATGGGTGGTCATGGTGGGTGGTTATGGTGGGTGGTCATGGTGGGTGGTTATGGTGGGTGGTTATGGTGGGTGGTGGTCGTGGTGGGTGGTCATGGTGGGTGGTTATGGTGGGTGGTGGTCATGGTGGGTGGTGGTCATGGTGGGTGGTTATGGTCGTGGTGGGTGGTCATGTTGGGTGGTCATGGTGGGTGGTTATGGTGGGTGGTTATGGTGGGTGGTTGTGGTTGGATGACAGTTTGCTATGGTCGTGGTGGGTGGGTGGTCATGATTGGATGACAGTTTTCTATGGTTGTAGTGGGTGGTCATGATTGGATAACAAGCATCATGGGAGAGATGATGACCGGTAGAACAAAAACAGATGATGTCACACACTGTAATGACAAATAGCATCTCTGGATCTGATCACCTACCCTCCTCCTTCCGTCTTCCCCCTCCATCCTCCACCGTCATCCCCCTCTGTGTTTCCTGCCATCTTCTCCTGCCTCGTCACCACCCTCACCCTCTTCCCCCTCTTTCCCTCTGCCTCCACGCCCTCCTCCTCCTACCCCCTGCCGTCCCGTCCCCTCTCTCGTCTTGCCACATCCTGTGGACCACCCTCGGGGCCCAGTCAGTCAGTCTCTCTCTCTCTCTCTCTCTCTCTCTCTCTCTCTCTCTCTCTCTCTCTCTCTCTCTCTCTCTCTCTCTCTCTCTGCACCATCTCTCTCTCTCTCTCTCTCTCTCTCTCTCTCTCTCTCTCTCTCTCTCTCTCTCTCTCTCTCTCTCTCTCTCTCTCTCTCTCTGTGCACCATCTCTCTCTCTCTCTCTCTCTCTCTCTTAATCTCTCTCTGCGCCCTCTCTCTCTCTCTCTCTCTCTCTCTCTCTCTCTCTCTCTCTCTCTCTCTCTCTCTCTCTCTATCTACACCCTGTCTCTCTCACTCTCTCTCTCTCTCTCTTTCTCTGTTTCATCTCTCTGTTTCAAGCTGATAGTTACAGTTACAGCGTTTCCTCCTAACATCTTCTGGGTTCGGGATGCCAAATTTGTATTTTTTAATGACAAAATGTGGTGTGATATCCTGCTCATTACAATGGCACTGTTTGAAATGTTTACTTGACAACCGGTACTGTATGTAAATCTATATAGGCCCAATTACAGTGTTTGTGTTCTGGGTTAGGGCTTTGGCCAGATAAACATTGATTCTTGTAACTGTACATGTTTGTAGTGTAACACAGTTTTCCAACAGAAAATGTTGCTGTGTCTGTGCTACAGTAACTACATTCACCTTTAAATGATACACTGTATTTGAATTTCAATCTTTCTCATAAGTATACTAATTCTTCCGCTAAACCATTCTAAAACATGCAAGACAATGACTGTGAAGAAGCCTGTTGTAACGGTCGTCATAGTCGTTCTCCTCCTCAGACGAGGAGGAGCATGGATCGGACCAACACGCAGAGTGGGTAGTGCTCATGATAATTTATTCACTCGAAACTGAACACTAACATGAAACCAAAATAACAAAAATGAAAACAACCGACAACAGTCCCGTGTGGCACGAATACAAACACGGAAACAAACACCCACAAAACACACGTGAAACCCCGGCTGCCTTAGTATGATTCTCAATCAGGGACAACGATTGACAGCTGCCTCTGATTGAGAATCATACCAGGCCGAACACAAAATCCCAACATAGAAAATCACACATAGACAAACCCACCCGACTCACGCCCTGACCAACTAAATAAATACAAGACAAAAGAAAACAGGTCAGGAACGTGACACCTGTAAAAAAAGGATAGGGCGTAAATCTGTCCCTCTGAGGACCAAACTAGTTTGCTGGGTTGGATACTGAATTGCCACAAGGCTGCCGGCTAGAGCAGTATGGATGCTGTCTTGACTGACTTGTCACACACATCACCATCAACCAACACACTGGAGATCTTTAGGGTTGTTTAATGAGTAGCTGTACATAGTGGTTTTACATAGGTAGAAAAGAGAGAACATATTATAGTACACAATAATATGCAATTATGTCTGTAAGAGGCATACAACAGAAAGGCTCGATCAACTTAGTTTACTAGAATATTTACATTTTTACATTTGAGTAATTTCAGCAGACACTCTTGTCCAGAGCGACTTCAATGTCAGTGAGTGCATACATTTTCATTTTTTTGAATATGCAATGTAAACATAATGAAATAAGGCTTTAAGAATACAGAAGAGAATCCAATCCTGATGGTATATATGTTTTAATAGGCTGTTATTACATCTAAATGGAAGGACAATGAAGTAAAAGAGAACATTCATTACAGTAGCAGAATACAGCTGCAGTCTATATACTGCAACACAATACAGTTCTGGTATGTTTACATGACGGTGAACTATAAAGTGTCCGGCAAGGACACGTGACCACCACCCTGGTGTAATAAACTGCATACTGACCATAAAATGGCGGACCGAGTGAGAGCACTCACTATACAACTTAAACCTGTTATGAGTCTCTACTAAGCTGCCACAGTTACAAGCAGGCTGTACAGCGTAACAAACTCTGCATAGAATAAATGCGATAACAAAGCTATGACTGTCTTATACTTATAAGCATAAACATAATTGCACCGTGTCCATTGCGCATCGAAAAATAGTTAGCCTAGCTAACTGAAGACTGAGATTTGACAAAGATCTCTGGAGGATCTGGAGGAAGCAGGACCATATCAGCAGAGGCTAGTAGGATATCAAAGGCTGGAACAGGCAGATCCCACCAGGCTGGGGCTGACAGGACCATATCGGCAGAGGCTAGTAGGATCTCAAAGGCTGGAACAGGCAGATCCCACCAGGCTGGGGCTGACAGGACCTGGACAGCTGGCAGACACGTCTGAAAGACTGCATGCTGAACTTGGAAAATAAGAGGGGACAAATCCCACCAGGGTCGGAAAGGCTTGGTTGGCAGGGCTTAACTTTGACTCCTACATCAACTTTAGACAGTGCTCCTATGGCAGGGACTGACTGGCACTCCGAGGCGTTGGCTGGAGCGGAAGGAGGATGCTTCTCCAGGGTAACTACCCCAGAACGAGCCTTGATTCCTCCCCCAGAGTGGGGCTATGTTGCTCCTCCGGGACAAGGCTTGGTCCTACTCCCGGAACGAGGCTTGACTCAGGAGTGATGATGGAGACAGTGGCTGACTTTCTAGGGGAAGGCTGAGAGGGACACCAAGGAACAGCTTCGGCGGAGTGACCAGGGGGCGAGGTCATCTTTGCGGCCACTGGCAGGTCAGGGAGGGGTGGACGTGTGTCCTCTTTGTTGACCTTATGTGGTGCCATTGTCCTTTGTGCAGGCACTGGCCTGATTCTTTCCAGCATCTCCTTACTTGACCTCTGTGGCGAGCTGGCGCGTGGAGGTGGCACTGGGGGTGACACCTGCCAGGACAGGTGCCTGATCTCAAGTATGACTGAGACAGGCCTGATGTCACGCTACGAGCAAAATGACTCTGAGCTGCCGAGGACAACCCCTGAGGACAACGAGGGCTACATGATTATGGTTTCCAAAAAGGACATATGTAAGTCATTCTGACCTGTAGCACTCACTTCCGTCGTCAATAAGTACTTCGAGAGGCTAGTCAAAGACTACAGTACATCACCTCCTCCCTCTCCGACACACTCAACCACCTCCAATTCACCTACCGCCCGACAGATCCATGGACGACGCAATAACCATTGCACTGCTCTCACCCACCTGGAAGAGGAATGTATATGCTGTTCATCGACTACAGCCCGGAATGATGGTGTTGGAGTCGTGCCTGGCCGTGCAGTCATAAGTGAACAGGGAGTACAGGAGGGGACTGAGCACGCATCCCTGAGGGGCCCCTGTGTTGAGGATCAGTGTGGTGGATGTGTTGTTACCTACCCTTACAACCTGGGGGCGCCCGTAAGGAAGTCCTGGATCCAGTTGCAGAGGGAGGTGTTTAGTCCCAGGGTCCTTAGCTTAGTGATGAGCTTTCAGGGCACTATGGTGTTGAACGCTGAGCTGTAGTCAATGAATAGCATTCTCAGGTAGGTGTTCCTTTTGTCCAGGTGGGAAAGGGCAGTGTGGAGTGCAATAGAGATTGCATCATCTGTTGGGGCGGTATGCAAATTGGAGTGGGTCTAGGGTTTCTGGGATAATGGTGTTGATGTGAGCCATGACCAGCCTTTCAAAGCACTTCATGGCTACAAACGTGAGTGCTATGGGTCGATAGTCATTTAGGCAGGTTACCTTAGTGTTCTTGGGCACAGGCACTATGGTGGTCTGCTTAAAACATGTTGGTATTACAGACTCGGACAGGGAGAGGTTGAAAATGTCAGTGAAGACACTTGCCAGTTAGTCAGCGCATGCTCGCAGTACACGTCCTAGTAATTCGTCTGGCCCCGCGGCCTTGTGAATGTTGACCTGTTTAAAGGTCTTATTCACATCGGCTGCGGAGAGCGTGATCACATAGTCTTCAGGAACAGCTGGTGCTCTCATGCATGTTCAGTGTTATTTGCCTCGAAGCGAGCATAGAAGTGATTTAGCTCGTCTGGTAGGCTCGTGTCACTGGGCAGCTCTCGGCTGTGCTTCCCTTGTGGTCTGTAATGGTTTGCAAGCCCTGCCACATCCGACGAGCGTCAGAGCCGGTGTAGTACGATCTGATCTTAGTCCTGTATTGATGCTTTGCCTGTTTGATGGTTCGTCAGATGGCATAGCGGGATTCCTTATAAGCTTCCGGGTTAGAGTCCCGCTCCTTGAAAGCGGCAGCTCTAGCCTTTAGCTCAGTGCGGATGTTGCATGTACTCCATGGCTTCTGGTTGGGGTATGTACGTACAGTCACTGTGGGGACGATGTCATCGATGCATTTATTGATGAAGCCAGCGACTAATGTGGTGTACTCCTCAATGCCATTGGAAGAATCCCGGAACATATTCCAGTCTGTGTTAGCAAAACAGTCCTGTAGCTTAGCATCTGCTTCATCTGACCACTTTTTTATTGATCTAGTCACTGGTGCTTCCTGCTTTAATTTTTACTTGTAAGCAGGAATCAGGAGGATAGAATTATGGTCAGATTTGCCAAATGGTGTGTAGTAAAGGTGGTCCAGAGTTTTTTTCCCTCTGGTTGCACATTTAACATGCTGATAGAAATTTGGTAAAACAGATTTAAGTTTCCCTGCACTAGGACCGCCGCCTCTGGGTGAGTGTTTTCTTGTTTGCTTATGGCGGAATACAGCTCATTCAATGCTGTCTTAGTGCCAGCCTCAGTCTATGGTGGTATGTAAACAGCTACGAAAAATACAGATAAAACCTCTCTAGGTAGATAGTGTGGTCTACAGCTTATCATGAGATACTCTACCTCTGGCGAGCAATAACTTGAGCCTTCCTTAGATATTGTGCACAGCTGTTATTTACAGCTTGTCTTACCGGCCTCCGCTGTTCTATCCTGCCGGTGCAGCATATAACCAGCCAGCTGTATGTTGATAGTGTCGTTGTTCAGCCACGACTCCGTGAAGCATAAGATATTACAGTTTTGAATGTCTCGTTGGTAGTTTAATCTTCCGCGTAGGTCATCGATTTTATTATCCAAAGATTGCACGTTTGCTAGCAGAATGGAAGGAAGTGGGGGTTTGTTCGATCGCCTATGAATTCCCAGAAGGCAGCCCGCCCTCCGGACCCTTTTTCTCAGCCTCCTCTTCACGCAAATCACTGGGATCTGGGCCTGTTCTGGAGAAAGCAGTATATGATTCACGTCGGGCTCGTCAGACTCGTTAAAGGAAAAAAAGGATTCAGCCAGTCCATGGTGAGTAGTCGCAGTGCTGAAGTCCAGAAGTTATTTTCGGTCATAAGAGACGGTAGCGGCAACATAATGTACAAAATAAGTAAAAAAATAAGTTACAAACAACACAAATAAACAAACAAAAAACACAATCGGTTGGGGACACGTAAAATGTCAGCCTTCTGCGCCATTGTTACATCTAGGTGGTGAAGGTAGGCAACATTACCTCCCTCCACACTGATCTTCAACACGGTGTCCCCACAAGGGTGCATACTCAGTCCCCTCCTGTACTCCCTGTATACCCATGACTGCATGCCCTCACACAGTTCCAAGTCCATCACCAAGTTCGCTGATGACACGACAGTAGTAGGCCTGATTACCAACAGCGACGAGACAGCCGACAGGGAGTAGGTAAGCACTCTGACGGTGTGGTGCCCAGTAAACAACCCCTCGCTCAACATCAGCAAATCAAAGGAGCTGATTGTGAACTTTAGGAGGATGCGGTCAAAAACGTAAAGTTCCTCAGTGTGCACATCTCAGACATTTGTATTTATTATGGTTCCCTATTAGCTGCTGCCAAGGAAGCAGCTACTCTTCCTGAGGTCTAGACACACTAAGGCACATCACAACAAAATGTATAATACCAACATACAACAATATTAAAATGTACGTGTGTGTAGAGTGTGTGTGTGAGTATGTGTGTGTCTCTTCACAGTCCTGGTTGTTCCATAAGGTGTAGTTTTATCAGTTTTTTAAAAATCTAAATGTACTGCTTGTATGAGTTACTTAATCTGGAATAGAGTTCCATGTAGTACTGTGTGTTTCCCAGATTCTGTTCTGGACTTGGGGACTGTGAAGAGACCCCTGGTGGCATGTCTTGTGGGATATGCATGGGTGTCTGAGCTGTGCTCTAGTTGCTTGAACAGGCAGCTCGGTACTTTCAACATATCAATGCCTCTCACAAAAACAAATAGTGATGCAGTCAATCTCTCCTCTACTTTGAGCCAGGAGAGATTAACATGCATGTCATTGATATTAGCTCTCTGTGCACAAGGGCCAGCCGTGCTGCTCTGTTCTGGGCCAACTGTAATTTTCCTATGTCCCTCTTTGTGGCACTTGACCATATGACTAGACAGTAGTGCAGGTATGACAAAACTAGGGCCTGTAGGACTTGTTTTGTTGATAGCCTGAAAGCAGAGTTAACTACTTAACTACTTAACTAATTAACTACTTAACTACGGACAGACCTTTCCCCGTTTTAGCTACCATAGCATCAATTTGTTTTGACATGACAGTTTACACCAAGCAGTTTAGTCTCCTCAACTTGCTCAATTTCCACATTATTCATTAAAGGTTTAGTTGAGGTTGTGTTTAGTGAACGGTTTGTCCCAGATACAATGCTTTTAGTTTTAAAATATTTAGTACTAGCTTATTACTTGCCGCCAATTCTAAAACTGACTGCAGCTCTTTTGTTAAGTATTGCATCAATTTTACTTGCTGTGATAGCTGACGTGTATATTGCTGAGCCATCGGCAATCATAGCTACACAGGCTTTACTCAGTGTCGGTAGCAGGTCATGGGTAAAAAATGAAAAAAGTAAGGGGCCTAGACAACTGCCCTGGGGAATGCCAGACTCTACCTTGATTATGTTGGAGAGGATTCCATTAAAGAACACCCTCTGTGTTCTGTTGGACAGGTAACTCTTGATCCATGATATAACAGGGAGTGTAAAGCCATAACACACGTTTTTTCCAGCAGCAGATTATGACTGATAATGTCAAAAGCTGCACTGAAGTCTAACAGAACTGCTCCCACAAGCTTCTTATTTTCAATTTCTTTCAGCCAATCATCAGTCATTTGTGTAAGTGCTGTACATGTTGAGTGCCCCTTCCTATAAGCATTCTGAAAGTCATGGTAGTAGGCTGATTGGTCAGCTGTTGTGGCAGCCAGTAAAGGGTCCTTTGCTATTCTTGAGTAGCAGAATTACTTTTGCTTCCCTCCAGGCCTGAGGGCACACATGTTCCTGTAGGCTTAGAATGAAGAGATGACAAATAGGAGTGGCAATATAGTCTGCTATCAGACTCAATAATTTTCCATGCATGTTGTCAGACCCAGGTGGCTTGTCATTGTTGATAGACAACAATAATTATTTCACCTCTTCCTCAATCACTTTATGGAATTCAAAATTACAATGCTTGTCTTTCATAATTTGGTCAGGTATGAATGGACAAGTAGGTTCAGAGTTTGTTGTTGTCATGTCATGCCTACGTTTGCTAATCTTGCCAATAAAAAAATCATTAAAGTAGTTGGCAATATCAGGGGTTTTGTGATGAATGAACCATCTGATTCAATGAAGGATGGAGCTGAGTTTGCCTTTTTGCCCCACATTTAATGTAAGGTGCTCCGAAGCTTTTTACTCTCATTCTTTATATAATTTATCTTTATTTAATAGTACAGTTTATTTTTGTTTGTTAAGTTTAGTCACATAATTTCTCAATTTGCAGTACGTTTGACGATCAGCTGTGCAGCCAGACTTATTTGCCATTCCTTTTGCCTCATCACTCTCAACCATACAATTGTTCAATTCATCATCAATCCACAAGGTTTGAACAGTTTTTACAGTCGTTTTCCTACTGGGAGCATGCTTATTAGTAACTTTAATAAGCAATTTCATAAATGTGTCAAGTGTAGCTTTTGGTTTCTCTTCATTACACACAACAGACCAGCAAATATCACTTACATCTTCAACATAGGAATCACTACAAAACCTCTTGTAGGATCTCTATATTAGGCCTAGCCTTTGGAACTTTGGTTTTCCTGATATGGCTACTAAATTATGATCACTACATCTGATGGATGTGGATACTGCTTTAGAGCAGATTTCTGCAATATAAACAGCAACACCTCTACCATTGACATTCCTGTCTCTTCTGAAGATGTTGAAAACATGTATTGCTTCCACTGTATCATCAAAGGTATCTCTTTCAGAGATAGTCACTATATCAATGTTATTTGTTACTAGCAAATTATCGATTTCATGAACCTTGTTTCTCAGGCTACATATGTTAATGTGAGCTATGTTTAGTGTTTTTCTGCGATTCTTGATTGCTTTTATTGCTTTATTGGGTGGCTTATAAGAGATAGACATGACAGTGATATTTATTTTTGAGCTGATAGTGCAGGATGAACTGCACACAGTGGTGGGCTTCCTACTAGGGCAAACCGCCTCAGTGCTAACAATATAACTGACAGTAGCTGTTGGATTGACAGAGGCGTTCAGGGGACTTAGAGGAACATAAATTAGGTTACTTACATTATGACTTCCAACACCCCTGGGACTGTCACGCCCTGATCTGTTTCTCCTGTCCACCCCCCTCCAGGTGTCGCCCATCTTCCCCATTATCCCCTGTGTATTTATACCTGTGTTCTCTGTTTGTCTGTTGCCAGTTCGTCTTGTTTGTCAAGTCAACCAGCTTTTTTCGTATCAGCTCCTGCTTTTCCCCAGTCTCTCTTTTCTCGTCCTCCTGGCTTTGACCCTTACCTGTCCTGACCCTGAGGCCACCCGCCTGACCACTCTGCCTGCCCCTGACCCTGAGCCTGCCTGTCGTCCTGTACCTTTGCCCCACCTCTGGATTACCGACCTCTGCCTGACCTGACCCTGAGCCTGCCTGCCGTCCTGTACCTCTGCCCCTGTTGCCGTAATAAACATTGTTACTTCGACACGGTCTGCATCTGGGTCTTACCTTTATCCTGATAGTACAAACTGGCCATGACTGACCCAGCAGACTCGGGACAAGCTGCGCGACGCCATCCCCTCCCAAGGAGCCACCATCGGGAGGCATGAGGAACTGTTTCGTGCCCTCATGGAGGGGTACAAACGTTGGCTGAACACCATGACCGGGCGTTGTACAGTTTGCTGGAGCAATTTCGCGGGTTGTCTGGGAGGCAGCCTACCACAGTGGTAACAGGCCCTCAGTAACCCAGCGGTTAGCAGCGTTGTCTCATTGGCCAATCCACCTTCTCGGGAGCCCCATTTACCACCCGGAACGCTTCAATGGAGAGTCGAACACCTGTTGGGCATTTCTGGCTCAGTGTGCCCTCATTTTCAAGCTTCAGGCTCTCAGCTACTGCTGTATGGGAACAGCAGCTGGCCATATGCGTTAGTCTGGAGGGGTTCGTGGGAGAGGTGAAGAAGGTTTTTTACACCCCGTTCTCCAGGAGAGAAGCTGCCCGGAAGCTATTGCAGCTTCGGCAGGACTCCTGCAGTGTGGCCGACTATGCGGTGGATTTCCCACGTTGGCAGTGGAGAGTGCTTGGAACCAGGAAGCACTGTTCGAAATGTTCCTGCACGGCATCTCAGAGGAGATCAAGGACGAGCTTGCTGCTCGGGAGTTACCTATGGATCTCGATTCCCTCATCGTTTTGACCATCCGAATCGATGGGCGACTACGGGAACAACAGAGGGAGAGGAAATTCGACTTCGCTCGCACGTTCAGGGATTCCACCTTGCCTCCGAGTCATCCCGGAAGTCCCCGATGATCCTGTTGCCAAGAGAACCCGAGGCTTCCCGACCTTCCCCGAGAGTCGCCGAAGACGGCTGAGTCACCGCTTCCCGAGCCCATGCAACTAGGTAGAGCTGGGCTATCACCAGCGGAGCGGCAATACAGGATCAACACGAAGAGTTGTCTGTATTACGGGACTCTTGGTCATTTTGTGGCCTCTTGTCCTTTCAAGAGATCAGGCTCACTGGGGGAGTGAGTACTCTGGTGGGCCATATGCAGAACTATCCTGCTTCCCTTGCTCACACCCCTGTTCATGCAATCCTACTGTGGGGAAACCAGTCTAAATCTCTCCAGGTCCAGCTACCTAGGCTTCCGAGCTAAAACAATTAAATTCCTGCGAGACTATTCAATTCCTGCTCATCAAGTCTCTGCAGATTCCCGTGGTATTGGGATTCTCTTGGCTCCAGCGACACAATCCCCTAATCAACTGGTCTACTGGTGCCATCATGGGCTGGAGTCTGTTCTGCCACGCCCAGTGTCTGAAGTCAGCGCATCCTGCCCCGGGACGTCTTCATGGGGGATTGGAAGGTGCCCCGGACCTTTCCGTCATTCCCGCGGAGTACCGGGACCTTTGGGAGGTGTTCAACAAGGCCCGGCTACTTCGCTTCCACCGCACCGACCATATGACTACGGGATTGACCTTCTCCCTAGCACCACTCCGCCCCGGGGGCGACTGTACTCGCTGTTGGGACCGGAGACCAAGGCTATGGACACCTACATTGGGGACTCCCTAGCAGCAGGATTAAAACGTCCTTCGTCCTCTCCCGCCGGCACAGGGTTCTACTTTGTGGAGAAGAAGGACAAAACCCTGTTTCCGTGCATCGACTATCGGGGTCTCAATGACATAACGGTGAAGAACCGCTACCCACTACCACTCATCTCCTCGGCCTTCGAGCCGCTCCAGGGGGCTACCTTGTTTCCCAAGCTGGATCTACGGAACGCCTACCACCTGGTGCGGTATCAGGAGGGGGATGAGCGGAAGACCGCCTTCAACACGGCCAGCGGCCACTACGAGTATTTGGTCATGCCATTTGGCCTCACCTCACCATTTGGCTTCTTCTCTCTCTTCCTTTCCTCTCATCACTTCTTCTCTCTCTTCCTTTCCTCTCATCTCTTCTTCTCTCTCCTCCTCTCCTCTCCTCTTTTCTTCTCTCTCCTCTCCTCTCCTCTTTTCTTCTCTCTCCTCCTCTCCCGTCCTCTCTTCTTCTCTCTCCTCCTCTCCCGTCCTCTCTTCTTCTCTCTCCTCCTCTCCTCTCCTCTCCTCTTTTCTCTCCTCCTCTCCTCATCAGTTCTTCTCTCTCCTCCTCTCCTCATCAGTTCTTCTCTCTCCTCTCCTTGAAAGTTATCCAGTGTTTTCATATTTCCCGGCTCAGTGTATTTGGGTTCAGTCGTAAACAGAGGGATTTGTTGAGCTGGTGTCAAGGGGCCAGTTAGAGGTGCATGGAGGCATCAGAAGCCCCGTTTATACCTCGTCCTAACATGCATCCTGTGTCCTTATCTTGTTCACATTCTGATTGGGTCCCCATTTTAAGACAGTAGACAAATCTTCCTGCCCTCCTCTGGAGGCGATACTTCAATTAATGTGCAGATAGTACTGCATATAATAATGTAAGTAGCTAGAACAGCTCATATGAACAGGAGCCTATCTCCTGTTTCTGTAGCATGTGGCGGCTTGATGTACAATTACACCCCCGGGACAGGACGCTAGTCCATCACAGGGCCTTACCCACAATCTATCTCCTTAATGAGGAGTGTCAAGCAGACAGTCTTTGATATGACTCGGCCGAGGAACGAATTCCCAACCTTGCAATTTCAGGGCGGACACAAATCACAAGGCCACTGAGTTGTAATAATAATATGCTGATATTATATAATAATATTAATGTGCAAATACTACATACTATTAATGTGCAGATACTACATAATATTAATGTGCAGATACTATATAATATTAATGTGATGATACTATATAATATTAATGTGCAGATACTACATAATATTAATGTGCATATACTACATAATATTAATGTGCAGATACTACATAATATTAATGTGCAGATACTACATAATATTAATGTGCAGATACTATATAATATTAATGTGCAGATACAATATAATATTAATGTGCAGATACTACATAATATTAATGTGCAGATACTACATAATATTAATGTGCAGATACTACATAATATTAATGTGCAGATACTACATAATATTAATGTGCAGATACTATATAATATTAATGTGCAGATACAATATAATATTAATGTGCAGATACTACATAATATTAATGTGCAGATACTACATAATATTAATGTGATGATACTATATAATACTATTAATGTGATGATATAATAATAATGTGATGATACTATATAATATTAATGTGCAGATACTACATAATATTAATGTGCAGATACTACATAATATTAATGTGCAGATACTACATAATATTAATGTGATGATACTATATAATACTATTAATGTGATGATATAATAATAATGTGATGATACTATATAATATTAATGTGCAGATACTATATAATATTAATGTGCAGATACTATATAATAATATTAATGTGATGATATTATATAATAATAATAATAATAATATTAATGTGATAATACTGTCACGCCCTGATCTGTTTCACCTGTCCTTGTGATTGTCTCCACCCCCTCCAGGTGTCGCTTATCTTCCCCAGTGTATTTATCCCTGTGTTTCCTGTCTCTCTGTGCCAGTTCGTCTTGTATGTTTCCAAGTCAACCAGCGATTTTTCCCGTTCTCCTGCTTTTTGCTCTTCTCCTTTTTCTGGTCCTCCCGGTTTGGACCCTTGTCTGTTTCTGGACTCTGTAGCCGCCTGCCTGACCATTCTGCCTGCCTCGACCACGAGCCTGTCTGCCACTCTGTACCTTCTGGACTCTCATCTGGTTATGTCCTTTTGCCTGTCCACAACCATTCTCTTGCCTATTCCCTTTGGATTTATTAAACATCTTAAACTCCAACCATCTGCCTCCTGTGTCTGCATCTGGGTCTTGCCTTGTGTCATGATAAATACTATATAATAATAATGTGCAGATACTATATATGTAACATCTACTTCCAACTCACACTCTCAAGAGAGTGAGCTGAATGCAGCTCACTCTCCAGATCCCAATCTCCTGAATTCTGATCACCTGTTCACACACCTGTATGTCATTTACACACACTATTTAGTTCAGTTCTTTGCACCCCATCATTGTGAGGTATTGTTTGTTTTGATTCATGTTCTATTTGGAGCTCTGTTTATATCCATATTAGTCCTCCCGTGTTTCATAGTTTTTGGCCATCCTCACTAACGACGCATTTTTGCCTGTTCCCTGCCTGTACTTTTGCCCAGCTACCTGCCTCCTCCTGTGGTCCTTTACCAACAAACACCATATAATAATGTGATGATACTATATAATAATAATGATCAGATACTATATAATAATAATAATGTGATGATATTATATAATAATATTAATGTGGTGATACTATATAATATTAATGTTCAGATACTATATAATAATTTGATGATACTATATAATATTAATGTTCAGATACTATATAATACTGTGATGACACTATATAATAATATTAATGTGCAAATACTACATAATACTAATGTGCAGATACTGTATAATATTAATGTAATGATACTATATAATATTAATGTTCAGATACTATATAATATTGCTGTAATGATACTATATAATAATAATGTAATGATACTATATAATAATGTGATGACACTATATAATATTAATGTGATGATACTATATAATAATGATGTAATGATACTATATAATAATAATGTAATGATACTATATAATATTAATGTTCAGATACTATATACTAATGTGATGATACTATATAATAATGTAATGATACTATATAATAATGTGATGATACTATATAATAAAAATGTGATGATACTATATAATAATAATGTGATAATACTATATAATAATGTGATGATACTATATAATAATGTGATGATACTATATAATAATGTGATGATACTATATAATAATAATGTGATGATACCATATAATAATAATGTGATGATACTATATAATAATGTGATGATACTATATAATAATAATGTGATGATACTATATAATAATAATGTGATGATACTATATAATAATAATGTGATGATACTATATAATAATGTGATGATACTATATAATAATGTAATGATACTATATAATAATGTGATGATACTATATAATAATAATGTGATGATACCATATAATAATAATGTGATGATACTATATAATAATGTGATGATACTATATAATAATAATGTGATGATACTATATAATAATAATGTGATGATACTATATAATAATGTGATGATACTATATAATAATGTAATGATACTATATAATAATGTGATGATACTATATAATAATAATGTGATGATACTATATAATAATAATGTGATGATACTATATAATAATAATGTGATGATACTATATAATAATAATGTGATGATACTATATAATATTGCTGTAATGATACTATATAATAATGTAATGATACTATATAATAATGTGATGATACTATATAATAATAATGTGATGATACTATATAATAATAATGTGATGATACTATATAATAATGTGATGATACTATATAATAATGTAATGATACTATATAATAATGTGATGATACTATATAATAATAATGTGATGATACTATATAATAATAATGTGATGATACTATATAATAATAATGTGATGATACTATATAATAATGTGATGATACTATATAATAATGTAATGATACTATATAATAATGTGATGATACTATATAATAATAATAATGTGATGATACTATATAATAATAATGTGATGATACCATATAATAATAATGTGATGATACTATATAATAATGTGATGATACTATATAATAATGTGATGATACCATATAATAATAATGTAATGATACTATATAATATTAATGTTCAGATACTATATACTAATGTGATGATACTATATAATAATGTAATGATACTATATAATAATGTGATGATACTATATAATAATAATGTAATGATACTATATAATATTAATGTTCAGATACTATATACTAATGTGATGATACTATATAATAATGTAATGATACTATATAATAATGTGATGATACTATATAATAATAATGTAATGATACTATATAATATTAATGTTCAGATACTATATACTAATGTGATGATACTATATAATAATGTAATGATACTATATAATAATGTGATGACACTATATAATATTAATGTTCAGATACTATATAGTAATGTGATGATATTATATAATATTAATGTTCAGGTACTCTATAATACTGTGATGATACTATATAATAATATTAATGTGCAGATACTATATAATAATACTGTGAGGATACTATATAATAATGTGATGATACTATATAATAATGTGATGATACTATATAATAAGGTTTTTGTCTCTCCCTTTCCCTTGTTTTTTGTCATCCTTACTATAAAGATATAGATGTCATCACCTCCAGCATTGTTTACATCATATAAGAGTGAAGTCCGTAGGTAAGGATACACACATTTACGATAAAGCAATGTTTTGTATGTATGCTATATGCATTCTAACTTACAATTGATCGTTGCATCACAGAGAATATAGAGATGCATATTTGTGGAGGGAAAGAATGTAGTATATTCCACTCTAACAACAATTAAACAGGTACTTGTGTTCATGGACCGCTTCCAAAGACATAATTGTGGTGTTTAGCCATTATTTGTTGAGCTTAGTTGCAAGAGTGATCATCTTCCTTCGTTAACAGAAGTGCTTCCTTGTTGACGAACGTGAATTTCGGAGAACATTGCTGTTCCTCTAATTCCATATTACCCACGAGAGGAAATAACTAGGGCTGTTTTGAGAAGATGTATGTGTGTGTTGGTGTCACGGCCGTCAACAGAAGTTGACCAAAGCGCAGCGTGGTGAGCGTACATATTCCTTTTATTTAGAATGACGCTGACAAAAACAATAAACAATACCAAAACGGCCGTGAAGCTTAAGGGCATATAGTGCCACAAACAAAGTTAACTTCCCACACTGAAAGGAGGGAAAAGGGATACCTAAGTATGGTTCCCAATCAGACAATGATAGACAGCTGTTCCTGATTGAGAACCATACCCGGCCAAAACATAGAAATACAAAATCATAGAAAACAAAAACATAGAATGCCCACCCCAAATCACACCCTGACCAAACCAAATAGAGACATAAAAAGGCTCTCTAAGGTCAGGGCGTGACAGTACCCCCCCCCCCCCCCCAAAGGTGCGGACTCCGGCCGCAAAACCTGAACCTATAGGGGAGGGTCTTGGTGGGCATCTATCCGCAGTGGCAGCTCTGGTGCGGGACGTAGACCCCGCTCCACCTCTGGCTCACCCCACTTTGGTGGCACCTCTGGTGCGGGGACCCTCGTCGCCGACCCCGGACTGGGGACCCTCGTTGCGGGCCCCGGACTGGGGACCCTCGTTGCGGGCCCCGGACTGGGCACCCTCGTCGCGGGCCCCGGACTGGAGACCGTCGCCGGAGGCTCCGGACTGGAGCCGGCGACGTGCTCCAGAGCACTCAGGACCTCAGACTTGGGTGAAGGCTCACCTTCAACAACGACCCTAAGCACACAGCCAAGACAACGAGAAAGTGGCTTCGGGACAAGCCTCTGAATGTCCTACAGTGGCCCAGCCAAAGGCCGGACTTAAACCCAATCGAACATCTCTGGAGAGACCTGAAAATAGCTGTGCAGCAATGCTCCCCTTCCAACCTGACAGAGCTTGTAGCGTCATAGCCAAGAAGATTCGATGCTGTAATTGCTGCCAAAAGTGCTTCAACAAAGTACTGAATAAAGGGTCTGAATGCTTGTGATATTTAATTTTTACATTTTTTTATGAATTAGCAAAAAATTCTAAAAACTTGTTTTAGCTTTGTCATTATGGGGTATTGTGTGTAGATTGATAAGAAAAAAACTACATTTTATCCACTTTAGAATAAGGCTGTAACGTAACAAAATGTGGAAAAAGTCAAGGGGTCTGAATACTTTCCAAAGGCACTGTATGTCAACAATCCTTCCTCGAAAGGATGGATTACATTTCATGTTTTGTCTGGGTTTCGTGACAAATCACCCTATAGTCACCTTTAATTACACCTTCTTTTTAAGAACTGATTGTTCTAAAGACCAATTAGTAAAAAAACAACAATCAGAATTGGTCTGCATGTGTAAAGACATTTCTCAGACGCTGTGACATGTTTTTCACCAAGGAATGTGTTCGGAACTGGGCAGCCTGCGATGTCACCAGATAGTCATTATTCTGAAGCAGACTCGTAACTGGGAGGTGTGCAGAGAGATGATTAGGGTTATTGACACTAATGTTATAAATGGTATGTCTACAGAACAAGGAAAGAAATAGGTGTTTAATGGACGATCATTCTTAGCTGTGTCATTGTCGAGGAGAATTACGTGAGAATGCCCCAGGTACGATCCTTCATTTGTTTTTCAGTCAAAGAGTAGTACTGCCACTTTTTATGTTGCAAAGCTGAAGGATGGGGCTGGATAAATGAAACCACTCTCAAATTCATAGATGGAGTTATGGATGCAAGGACTGGGTGTCCAAACTTGGTATTGGACATTAAAGAACCACAGAATGTCCAATACTTATTGTTCATATTACACCCGAGTGCCTCGGTCACAAAACAATTCAGGTTTGCAAATGTACACCCATAAAATATATAACTAGCAATATCATGACATTGGATAATTGGGAGAACGAAAAGGTAGAGAAACAAACGTGTGTTTAGTGAAGCATAAAGAACAAGTAATTATGGATGGAGAGACATTAAACATGACATGACAGTGAGCTGTGGCACACACACACACACACACACACACACACACACACACACACACACACACACACACACACACACACACACACACACACACACACACACACACACACACACACACACACACACACACACACACACACACACACACACACACACACACACACACACACACACACACACACACACACACAGGGTGTCTCTCTCTGCCATCTCCAGTAGCAGACACAGTAATTGGTATGTGAAGCGAGGGGGAATCAGGTAGGAGAGCGAGAGAGAGAGAGAGAAAGAGAGAGAGAGAGAGAGAGAGCAAGAGAGAGAGAGAGAGAGAGAGAGAGAGAGAGAGAGAGAGAGAGAGAGAGAGAGAGAGAGAGGATACCTTTTCATCGGTAAAACAAATTCCACAGTCCTTCTGTCTGGTCTAGTCTGTTCTCATTATAGATACATTGGCTTTATATTGGAGGACAGAGCAGAGGGCAGTTAAATCTAACGTTAAAGTTAACACCCTAAAGATGCACTATGCAGAAATCGCTCCATCATTTCCTGGTTGCTAAAATTCTAATAGTTTGTCAAATTTCAGTTTGTGACAAAACAAGCAAGTAGAGTGCAGAGAATCAATGTACCATCTTTCTAAACCGCTGTGAAATATATTTTCCAGAGCCAAAAATATTTTATTTTCAGCTGTTTGAAGCTGGTGTACAAAACCGAAAGTAAAAGATGCAAAAATGAAACTTAATCACGGGAAGACATAGTGCACATAGCACAGATCTACCGCTTCTTAGACAGATGATGACAGATCTATAACTAAAATGTCTATGTTAAAAAAAGGTTTACCATTATTTAACAAGGCAAGTCAGTTAAGAACAAATTCTATGTGAATTTGGTTGCTTTGCCCAAAAATGTACATATTGCAGCTTTAAATGGGTTGGGAGTTCAAACTAAAGCTTTAAAGTCTCTGATGCCTTTATCAAGAACAGACAGACCTAGTGGAATGAGGAGGTGGAATGATGCTGCATATTCTATTCTCTATACATACGATTGTTCCAGTTCATATCAGTGGCTATGCATCTAACACTAATAGTGTACACTTAAAATGTACATCTTAAATGCTAAAAATATGTGAAAAACATTTTATTTTGTGCGTTAGGATTTATGTTGTGTCTGTGAGGGCACATTTACCTGTTGTCATGATGGATATTGTCATTATAGTCGTGAGCAGGTGGAAGTTCATGTCTGGTGATGCAGTGCCACCTATTGTCCTGTCATGTAGCTGCTCTGTTCTGGTGGAGAACCCAGAGTGCTCTGAAACCTGTTCTGGTGGAGAACCCAGAGTGCTCTGAAACCTGTTCTGGTGGAGAACCCAGAGTGCTCTGAAACCTGTTCTGGTGGAGAACCCAGAGTGCTCTGAAACCTTCCTCTACTGAGTCATAGTTCATTAAGGAAAACAAAAACAAGCGTTTCTTAATGGACATGTTCAGACAGTTTATGTTCTGCATACAATGCATAGGCTTGGCTATTATAATCTACTGTAACCTTCATTGTAGTGGCTACTGTGCACAAATCAAGTACAGGATAGTGGTGTAGGATTCACAGTTCAATGAAATGTTTACTGGTGGCAATCTTATTCACTCATCATGTTACATCTTGTCTTAAATTATTTGGGGAAATGCTTCTCTATGCAAGCTTCAAAACATCCTACCCAACTAACAATGGTTGGTTTCACAGTCAATGTTCCCTCTAATTATTTGGGTCACTGAGCAAATTTCAGGTCTGCTTAGCGCACACTTGAAGTTGTGAACATTCTGTGCAACCTCCGGCGCTCGTTTACTGTGAACACTTTGGCTGCACCTGCTTTAAGTAAGTTTAAACAGTGGTCCGGTAGACTACTGTGGCTATTTGATCATAATATTGGCCTACCACAGCGGCCTACCATCAAAAACAACGGAGAAAATGCATCCCATTATATTTTAACATGGAAATAGCTGTTCTATCATTCAGCCTATAATATCAGTTAATGTGTCGTGTTCAATGTAGGCCTACATTACATGAGACTTTTGAAAATAACATGCAGGGCTTGACATGAACCTGTTCATCCACTTGTCCATCAGACAATGCGGTGACTGAAAATGTTGCTGTGTTGTTTGAAGCAATAAACCACATTACAAAATAAAATGCATTATTATTCCCATACCATTATTACAGAGAATCAGACATATTATGCTACCCTCTGCCTATTGGCTACTTAGCTTATTGAAACCTGTCTTATAATATAAAAAACTGCCCCTTTAAGACAAAAGTAAAGCTTGTTACCTGACATGCTTTTCAAAGATGTCTAGAAATGTACACGTTTTGTGTTCTTGTAGGAAGCAATCACTCCCCTATTGCTGACTACACATTATCTATATATGGGCTAATAACTCACTAACTAGCAAAGGATATGAACAAAACACACGTTGCTACATGTAGCTCTCACTTTGATCTCAAAACAAGCTCATCTACTCACGACGGCTCATGCTGTAAACACAGTCCAGTTCAAAGTGAATGGCACAGATCCATATATGGCAGTGGTCTATTTGCATATAGGCCTACTGCAGCTCTGATTGGTTATGGCGCACCGGTCTGTGAGTCTTGCCTGTCAATGCAATAGAATCCTACTCTGATGCGTTCTGCCTACAACAAGATCTCTTGCATAGTTAGTTTTGCATACTAAGTCGTGCATAGTTTGTTTTGTTTCGGTATGTTGCATTGAAAGTGCCTAATATTGTGTTGATTCGATCACATCATCTGGCTCCCAGGATCTTCCCTCGGAGACAAGGCCATTCTCCAAACGATTTAGTAAAATGTCATATTGCATTCCATCTTTGCTGTTCATTCAGTTAAGCCTGTTGAAATGTAGTAGTGTCATAGCATCATGGTGTACTTGCACATCAACTGTCTGGTACTCTCAGCAATGTTAGGCTACCGTCTTTTCCGAGAGAACAAAACATTGCAGATGAAACAAATGAAATATGGTGACATGTAAAATACATTTGCAAAGTTTATTTAATGGATTCATTCCAGTCACCAGTCACTCCCTTATGATCAGGCCAGGCCCATTATGATACATTCCTCCCCCACGGGTTGGCTCCTGTGCCTGGCTACCATCCCATCTGGCTGGGCAACTTCCATATGAATCATCATTGGTCACTTGGCTCTAAGGAGTGGGGGACAGTTAGTCATGGCTAGGGCGTTGGTTGGTGTACTTTATAATAACCTAACCGTGGGTGCAGCTGGACTGGAAACAATATTTAGGGAATAGTGTGAGGTGTAACTGGGGGACAAGTTAACTGTAAATGTAAAAAAAAATACACAAGCAATGAAGAGTTAGAGAAGGCAGGAATAACCTGAATTATGTTGAGAAAACTGGGCCAAAACAGAGTTTGTTGGAGAAGTCCTCTTGAGGCCCTTTTGTTTACGAAGAGCTAAAGAGGAATCAATCAAGACATTACCTTATATTACTAATATTGAGCCCTACAGTCTAACTGTTTTGGGTTATGGTACATTTCAAAGTGCCTGGATATCTGAGTAGGTGTTAAACAGTGGAGATTGGACGTTTTTTCACTAGAGGGCGCCCAAAGACCCCGAAATCTCCAGCCTGTGCAACCCCTCCTACCTATAGTGCTGTGTATGTACTGTAGGTCTACTGTACATGCAGTGCCTGCGGAAAGTATTCAGACCCCTTGACTTTCCACATTTTGTTAAGTTACTGCCTTATTTTAAAATGGATTAAATAAAAAAAATCCTCGGCAGCCTACACATAATTCTGTGACAAAGAAAAAATGACAAAGCAAAATAACAAAGCAATAATGACAGAGCAAAAACAGGTTTTAAGATTATTTTTACAAATGTATTAAAAATAAAAAACAGAAATACCTTATTTACATAAGTATTCAGACCCTTTGCTATGAGACTCAACATTGATGATCCTTGAGATATTTCTACAACTTGATTGGAGTCCACCTTGTAGTAAATTCAATTGATTGGACATGAATTGGAAACAGATCTGGGGAAAGGTTCCAAAAGAATTAAGGTCCCCAAGAACACGGTGTCCTCCATCGTTCTTAAATGGAAGAAGTTTGGAACCACCAAGGCTCTTCCTAGAGCTGGCCGCCCGGCCAAACTGAGTAATCGGGGGAGAAGGGCCTTGGTCAGGGAGGTCAGCCAAGAACCCGATGGTAATTTTGACAGAGCTCTGGAGTTCCTTTGTGGAGATGAGATAACCTTCCAGAAGGACAACCATCTCTGCAGCAGTCCACCAAACAGGCCTTTATGGTAGAGTGGCCAAACGGAAGAGTGGCTAGATGGAAGCCACTTCTCAGTAAAAGGCACATGACAGCCCGCTTGGAGTTTGCCAAAAGGCACCTAAAGACTCTCAAACCATGAGAAACAAGATTATCTGGTCTGATGAAACCAAGATTGAACTCTTTCGCCTGAATGCCAGGCGTCACGTCTGGAGGAAACCTGGCACCATCCCTACGGTGAAGCATGGTGGTGGCAGCATCATGCTGTGGGGATGTTTTCATCGGCAGGGCCTGGGAGACTAGTCAGGATCGAGGCAAAGATGAACGGAGCAAAGTACAGATAGATCCATGATGAAAACCTGCTCCAGAGTGCTCAGGACGTCAGACTAGGGTAAAGGTTCGACTTCCTGCAGGACATCGACCCTAAACACACAGCCAAGGCAATGCAGGAGTGGCTTCGGGACAAGCCTCTGAATGTCCTTGAGTGGCCCAGCCAGAGCCCGGACTTGAAGCCAATCGAACATCTCTGGAGAGACCTGAAAATAGCTGTGCAGCGACGCTCCCCATCCAACCTGACAGAACGTGAGAGGGTCTGCAGAGAAGAATGGGAGAAACTCCCCAAATACAGGTGTGCCAAGTTCGTAGCATCATACCCAAGAAGACTCGAGGCTGTAATTGCTGCCAAAGGTGCTTCAACAAAAATACTGAGTAAAGGGTCTGAATAATTATGTAAATGCAATATTTCCGTTTTTTAAATTTGATAAATTAGCAAAAATGTCTAAAAACTTGTTTTTGTTTTGTCATTATGGGGTATTGGTTGTAGATTGATGAGTGAAAACAATAATTTGTTATCATTTTTAGAATCAGGCTGTAACGTAACAAAATGTATAAAAAGTCAAGGGGTCTGAATACTTTCCGAAGGCACCGTAAGTAGTTCAGTGGGATTTTCAAGCATTGCAATTGAACTGTAACCATACAGCTATATATATATATATATATATATAACGTACATTACATGTCTGAAGTTTCCAATTCACATTACAGAATGTAGTATATAGAGTGAAAGACAGTAGGCACATTTTATAGGAACTTTGTTGATTAACAAAATCACTTTAATCAGAAAAAAAATCTAGCTATTGTGGATTCCACCCGGGCTTATACTTGTCTCTCTCTAATTAAACCTCAGCTATAAACATAGTCTCTGGGAATAATTCTATGTCATGTTGGATTTACTGCCATGTGGAATGACAATCATTACCTGTAAAAACGTCTCTACATACTTATAAAATTGTGTTTGTCACATGCTCCAAATACAATGGGTGTAGACTTTACTGTGAAATGCTTTCTTACGAGCGCTTCCCAATGTCGCAGAGTTAAACAATGTACACAAGAAATAAAATACACAAGAATGAAGCTATATACAGGGAGTACCAGTACCAGATCAATGTGAAGCTATATACAGGGAGTACCAGTACCAGATCAATGTAGAGCTATATACAGGGAGTACCAGTACCAGATCAATGTGGAGCTATATACAGGGAGTACCAGATCAATGTGGAGCTATATACAGGGAGTACCAGTATCAGATCAATGTGGAGCTATATACAGGGAGTACCAGATCAATGTGAAGTTATATACAGGGAGTACCAGTACCAGATCAATGTGGAGCTATATACAGGGAGTACCAGATCAATGTGGAGCTATATACAGGGAGTACCAGTACCAGATCAATGTGGAGCTATATACAGGGAGTACCAGATCAATGTGGAGCTATATACAGGGAGTACCAGTACCAGATCAATGTGCAGGGGTACAAGGCATTTGAGGTAGACAAGTACTGTACATAAGGCCAGGGTAAAGTGACTAGCCATCAGGATAGTGACTAGGCATCAGGATAGATAATGATAAGGTATTTGAGGTAGACAAGTACTGTACATAAAGCCAGGGTAAAGTGACAAGCCATCAGGATATATAATAATAAGGTATTTGAGGTAGATATGTACATGAAGGCAGGGTAAAGTGACTAGGCATCAGGATAGATAATAATAAGGTATTTGAGGTAGATATGTACATGAAGGCAGGGTAAAGTGACTAGGCATCAGGATAGATAATAATAAGGTATTTGAGGTAGATATGTACATGAAGGCAGGGTAAAGTGACTAGGCATCAGGATAGATAATAATAAGGTATTTGAGGTAGATATGTACATGAAGGCAGGGTAAAGTGACTAGGCATCAGGATAGATAATAATAAGGTATTTGAGGTAGATATGTACATGAAGGCAGGGTAAAGTGACTAGGCATCAGGATAGATAATAATAAGGTATTTGAGGTAGATATGTACATGAAGGCAGGTTAAAGTGACTAGGCATCAGGATAGATAATAATAAGGTATTTGAGGTAGATATGTCCATGAAGGCAGGGTAAAGTGACTAGGTATCAGGATAGATAATAATAAGGTATTTGAGGTAGATATGTACATGAAGGCAGGGTAAAGTGACTAAGCATCAGGATAGATAATAATAAGGTATTTGAGGTAGATATGTACATGAAGGCAGGGTAAAGTGACTAGGCATCAGGATAGATAATAATAAGGTATTTGAGGTAGATATGTACATGAAGGCAGGGTAAAGTGACTAAGCATCAGGATAGATAATAATAAGGTATTTGAGGTAGATATGTACATGAAGGCAGGGTAAAGTGACTAGGCATCAGGATAGATAATAATAAGGTATTTGAGGTAGATATGTACATGAAGGCAGGGTAAAGTGACTAGACATCAGGATAGATAATAATAAGGTATTTGAGGTAGATATGTACATGAAGGCAGGGTAAAGTGACTAGGCATTAGGATAGATAATAATAAGGTATTTGAGGTAGATATGTACATGAAGGCAGGGTAAAGTGACTAGGCATCAGGATAGATAATAATAAGGTATTTGAGGTAGATATGTACATGAAGGCAGGGTAAAGTGACTAGGCATCAGGATAGATAATAATAAGGTATTTGAGGTAGATATGTACATGAAGGCAGGGTAAAGTGACTAGGCATCAGGATAGATAATAATAAGGTATTTGAGGTAGATATGTACATGAAGGCAGGGTAAAGTGACTAGGCATCAGGATAGATAATAATAAGGTATTTGAGGTAGATATGTACATGAAGGCAGGTTAAAGTGACTAGGCATCAGGATAGATAATAATAAGAGTAAAATAAAGAACAGAGTAGCAGCAGCAGTGTGAGAGAGACACCCTGTGTGTGTGTGTGTGTGTGTGTGTGTGTGTGTGTGTGTGTGTGTGTGTGTGTGTGTGTGTGTGTGTGTGTGTGTGTGTGTGTGTGTGTGTGTGTGTGTGTGTGTGTGTGTGTGTGTGTGTGCGCGTGTGTCGTGAATGTGTCTGGGTTTTGTGTGAGAGTGTCGGTGTAGTGTGTGTGTGATTGAGTGTGTGTATATAGTGTGTATATATAGTCTTGTGAGTGTGCAAGATATGGTCAGTTCAGATTGTCCGTGTAACTATTTAATTAACTCTTTAGCAGTCTTACTGCTATTTAACAGTCATATTGCTATTTAGCAGTCTTATGGCTATTTAGCAGTCTTAAGGCTATTTAGCAGTCTTATGGCTATTTAGCAGTCTTAAGGCTATTTAGCAGTCTTATTGCTATTTAGCAGTCTTATGGCTATTTAGCAGTCTTATTGCTATTTAGCAGTCTTAAGGCTATTTAGCAGTCTTATTGCTATTTAGCAGTCTTAAGGCTATTTAGCAGTCTTATGGCTATTTAGCAGTCTTAAGGCTATTTAGCAGTGTTATGGCTATTTAGCAGTCTTATTGCTATTTAGCAGTCTTATGGCTATTTAGCAGTCTTATTGCTATTTAGCAGTCTTAAGGCTATTTAGCAGTCTTATGGCTATTTAGCAGTCGTATTGCTATTTAACAGTCTTAAGGCGATTTAGCAGTCTTATGGCTATTTAGCAGTCTTATGGCTATTTAGCAGTCGTATTGCTATTTAGCAGTCTTAAGGCTATTTAGCAGTCTTATGGCTATTTAGCAGTCTTATGGCTATTTAGCAGTCTTATGGCTATTTAGCAGTCTTATGGCTATTTAGCAGTCTTATGGCTATTTAGCAGTCTTATGGCTTGGGGGGTAGAAGCTGTCTCGGAGCCTGTTGGTCCGAGAGCCGATGCTCCGGTACCATTTGCCGAATGGTAGCAGAGTGAACTTGGGTGGCTGAAGTCTTTGGCAATTTTTCGGCCTTCCTCTGACACCGCATGATACAGAGCTCCTGGATGGAAGGGAGCTCGGCCCCAGTGATGTACTGGCCCATCCGCACCACCCACTGTAGCGCTTTGCGGTCGAGGGTGGTGCATTTGCTATACCAAGCGTCGATGCAGCCAGTCAAGATGCTTCAATGGTGCATCTGTATAACTTTTTGAGGATCCGAGAGCCCATGCCATCCTTCATGCTGAGTCATATCCAGCAGCTGCAGAGGGTCCACCTGCATGTCCTGTACCCCTCCACTGCAGAGGGTCTTCCTGCATGTCCTGTACCCCTCCACTGCAGAGGGTCTACCTGCATGTCCTGTACCCCTCCACTGCAGAGGGTCTACCTGCATGTCCTGTACCCCTCCACTGCAGAGGGTCTTCCTGCATGTCCTGTACCCCTCCACTGCAGAGGGTCTACCTGCATGTCCTGTACCCCTCCACTGCAGAGGGTCTTCCTGCATGTCCTGTACCCCTCCACTGCAGAGGGTCTACCTGCCTGTCCTGTACCCCTCCACTGCAGAGGGTCTTCCTGCCTGTCCTGTACCCCTCCATTGCAGTGTCTACCTGCCTGTCCTGTACCCCTCCACTGCAGAGGGTCTACCTGCCTGTCCTGTACCCCTCCACTGCAGAGGGTCTTCCTGCCTGTCCTGTACCCCTCCATTGCAGTGTCTACCTGCCTGTCCTGTACCCCTCCACTGCAGAGGGTCTACCTGCCTGTCCTGTACCCCTCCATTGCAGTGTCTACCTGCCTGTCCTGTACCCCTCCACTGCAGAGGGTCTACCTGCCTGTCCTGTACCCCTCCACTGCAGAGGGTCTACCTGCCTGTCCTGTACCCCTCCACTGCAGAGGGTCTACCTGCCTGTCCTGTACCCCTCCACTGCAGAGGGTCTTCCTGCCTGTCCTGTACCCCTCCATTGCAGAGGGTCTACCTGCCTGTCCTGTACCCCTCCACTGCAGAGGGTCTTCCTGCCTGTCCTGTACCCCTCCACTGCAGAGGGTCTACCTGCCTGTCCTGTACCCCTCCACTGCAGAGGGTCTACCTGCCTGTCCTGTACCCCTCCACTGCAGAGGGTCTTCCTGCCTGTCCTGTACCCCTCCACTGCAGAGGGTCTACCTGCCTGTCCTGTACCCCTCCACTGCAGAGGGTCTACCTGCCTGTCCTGTACCCCTCCATTGCAGTGTCTACCTGCCTGTCCTGTACCCCTCCACTGCAGAGGGTCTACCTGCCTGTCCTGTACCCCTCCATTGCAGTGTCTACCTGCCTGTCCTGTACCCCTCCATTGCAGTGTCTACCTGCCTGTCCTGTACCCCTCCACTGCAGAGGGTCTACCTGCCTGTCCTGTACCCCTCCATTGCAGTGTCTACCTGCCTGTCCTGTACCCCTCCACTGCAGAGGGTCTACCTGCCTGTCCTGTACCCCTCCATTGCAGTGTCTACCTGCCTGTCCTGTACCCCTCCACTGCAGAGGGTCTTCCTGCCTGTCCTGTACCCCTCCACTGCAGAGGGTCTTCCTGCATGTCCTGTACCCCTCCACTGCAGAGGGTCTACCTGCATGTCCTGTACCCCTCCACTGCAGAGGGTCTACCTGCATGTCCTGTACCCCTCCACTGCAGAGGGTCCACCTGCCTGTCCTGTACCCCTCCACTGCAGAGGGTCTACCTGCCTGTCCTGTACCCCTCCACTGCAGAGGGTCTTCCTGCCTGTCCTGTACCCCTCCATTGCAGTGTCTACCTGCCTGTCCTGTACCCCTCCACTGCAGAGGGTCTACCTGCCTGTCCTGTACCCCTCCACTGCAGAGGGTCTACCTGCCTGTCCTGTACCCCTCCATTGCAGTGTCTACCTGCCTGTCCTGTACCCCTCCACTGCAGAGGGTCTACCTGCCTGTCCTGTACCCCTCCACTGCAGTGTCTACCTGCCTGTCCTGTACCCCTCCACTGCAGTGTCTACCTGCCTGTCTTGTACCCCTCCACTGCAGAGGGTCGGAGGAGGACGGAGTGACCGGTGGAGGGAGGAGGAGGGAGACCGGTGGCGCGAGGAGGAGGAGATATTGGTGCAGGGAGGAGGACAGAGACACCAGTGGAGAGAGGAGGAGGAGATACCGGTGGAGGGGGGAGGAGGGAGACACCGGTGGAGGGAGGAGGAGGGAGACACCGGTGGAGGGAAGAGGAGGGAGACACCGGAGGAGGGGGGAGACACCGCTAGAGGGAGGAGGGCAGAGACACCGATGGAGGGAGGAGGGGGGAGACACCGGTAGAGGGAGGAGGGCAGAGACACCGATGGAGGGAGGAGGGCAGAGACACCGATGGAGGGAGGAGGAGGAGACACCGGTGAAGGAAGGAGGAGGAGATACCAAAAAAACTGGTATTTCCACTCACAATTGATTTATGAGGAAGGTATCTATCTATGGCCACTAATACCTTTTACATACCTGCATATATTTAAAGCTCTGTGAATCATTTGCATATTGGAAAACACACCAAACCCAAAGCAATGTATTGTTGTGTTGATGTTTGTGGGAGAGATACTCCTAGTAATGAATGTCTATTTAAAATACAGGTCATTTCACCAGATCTATTGATAGTATTTACATACCAGCGTACATTTAAAGCTCTGTGAATCACTTGTATGCAAACACACTGAAAGCAGTTGTTGGGGCAATACCCCTCCCCCTACACCCATGCCTGTGGCAATATTTCCCTTGATCTCAGATCTTCTCACTGACTTCCACCCAAACTTGGCTTCATGCATTGCTGTTGCAGTGGTAACAAACACACAACAAACAGTGTCTAGTTAGCCAAGTTTCGAGTGAATTTACATCCTTCCTAATGAGGATAGGCAAATCTATTGGATATGTTCCCTTGGGTTTTGCCCAGGGGGTTCCCCTTTAGTTCACTAATGTCTGTTTTCAGTAAAAGTACCGTTAAAACAAGCTGGAAGCAAAACGTTTGAATGGTGATAGCCTGAACAATCGCCTAATAGCAATAATAGCCTAAAGAAAGGGTCATATATTTACTCAGTAACTAAGATGGCAGTTAAGATCCATTCTAAACAAAACGTTCAATGCTTAATGACTTCATGTACATGTAATTAGCAAACCTGCAGATAACTGGACATACAGTAACTAGAAAATGTTGTCAATAAGAATTGTCTTCAATATACAGTTGAAGTCGGAAGTGTCATGCACAAAGTAGATGTCCTAACCGACTTGCCAAAACTATAGTTTGTTAACAAGAAATGTGTGGAGTGGTTGAAAAACGAGTTTTAATGACTTCAACCTAAGTGTATGTAAACTTCCAACTTCAACTGTATCCCTTCCTAGGGCCCGTACTCATAAAGTGTCTTAGAGTAGGAGTGCTGATCTAGGATCAGGTGACATCTGTTCATGTAATCGTACTCATGATCTAAAAGGCAAAACTGATCCTAGATCATGCAACAATTCTAATCTGAGACACGGGCCTCGGTTCCTTATATGTTTGGATTCAGTTGGTTGTACTTGACGCTTCTAGGCTAACTTCAGTGTATGGTTCAAAGTTGAATGTATATTTTGTGTCGGTGCTGAATGCTAGCCAATAACTTGGCTTACCTCTTAATTCTTCCTGACAGGTGAAAAGAGAACGCCATGGTAACAGGACATGGAGAAGTGCATTTTGTGAAGATCTTTTTAACGGTGTGTCATTGTCTTTCATGGCTCGAGGCGGTCTCAGTATTAGAAAGAGAGAGACATTGTGTGAGCCTGCTGTGGCCTATTGATGCATTTTTAATGTGCTGTTTATTCGTGACAGAACTATAAAATAAGAGCTTGGGGACTACAGACAGTAATAATGTGAAAGGAATTGTATAAATTATTTTTAAATTCATTTTAACAGGTAAACGGGGATGTCTATCTTGATAAATATTTACATAAAACTAGTTTAATAACTATTTTATATAAGATGTATTAACGTTTGTTGAAATTGCCAGAAACAGAAACTCTACAACTTGGATGCTTGCATTGATTATGAAGTGCATACACTATCTGTGTATATACTGTAGCTGTGGAAAAGGAGACAAGCATTATTAAGCATAATAATGAAGATCTTAAAATAACTGTCCAATGGAAATCTCACTTGTGTATTTTCTGTTAACTCATACCCAAATAATGTTGTTGACTTATCCTCTACTATTTGTGGCCAAAGCATAAATTGAAGGGGGAAAAAACACTTCAGAAACCACACCTCAAAGTTGTATCTCAAACAGTGCTTGCCATTTGCTCGTAGAGGAGGATAAGCTGGCCAATTAGTGTCTACTCACATTAATATTTTTAATGACCGGTATACGCCCACACCATTCTGTTGTTGGTACGCCCACACCATTCTGCTGTTGGTACGCCCCCACACCATTCTGTTGTTGGTACGCCCACACCATTCTGTTGTTGGTACGCCCCCACACCATTCTGTTGTTGGTACGCCCCCACACCATTCTGTTGTTGGTACGCCCCCACACCATTCTGTTGTTGGTACGCCCCCACACCATTCTGTTGTTGGTACGCCCCCACACCATTCTGTTGTTGGTACGCCCCCACACCATTCTGTCGTTGGTACGCCCACACACCATTCTGTCGTTGGTACGCCCCCACACCATTCTGTCGTTGGTACGCCCCCACACCATTCTGTCGTTGGTACGCCCACACACCATTCTGTCGTTGGTACGCCCCCACACCATTCTGTCGTTGGTACGCCCCCACACCATTCTGTCGTTGGTACGCCCCCACACCATTCTGTCGTTGGTACGCCCCCACACCATTCTGTCGTTGGTACGCCCCCACACCATTCTGTCGTTGGTACGCCCCCACACCATTCTGTCGTTGGTACGCCCCCACACCATTCTGTTGTTGGTACGCCCCCACACCATTCTGTTGTTGGTACGCCCCCACACCATTCTGTTGTTGGTACGCCCCCACACCATTCTGTTGTTGGTACGCCCCCACACCATTCTGTCGTTGGTACGCCCCCACACCATTCTGTCGTTGGTACGCCCCCACACCATTCTGTCGTTGGTACGCCCCCACACCATTCTGTTGTTGGTACGCCCCCACATCATTCTGTTGTTGGTACGCCCCCACACCATTCTGTTGTTGGTACGCCCCCACACCATTCTGTTGTTGGTACGCCCTCACACCATTCTGTTGTTGGTACGCCCACTCCATTCCAACACAGACTTGATTACCATGTTTTGGAAATAACACCATTACACCCATATTGTAAGTAATTATAGGTCATATTTCATAGAAATCTGGAAACACTGGGCAGTTACTTTAAACATGTATTATTATTATTATTATTATGAAAATGTGTTCTAATTTACATAAATAGACGGTCCAAAAATATATAGTTTATTAAAACTAGATAATCATATGGCTTGATTTTGAATAACATGGCTGAGATAAGTGATAGATTTACCAAATGCATTTACCAAAACACTGTACAGGTAAATGCTATTATGGAAGAATTCACAGAACAGTGCTCTAAAAACAGCAGTGATCAGTACATCAAAAGTTAATTTCAAATATATTTTATTCTTTATGTTGTAAAAGACAATACAAAACATTTAAAAGCATTTTATTTACAAATGTACAACATTTAAGATTATATAACATATTTTGTCTATAAACAAAAAACTTTGTTCAGAGTTACTCATTTCTTTAAAAAAATAATATGAATGTCTCATTTAACATTATTGCACTTTGCGACCACAGCGTGTTGAGAGATTGCCATCACCAATGAGGAGCAAAGTAATTCACCTGATTAAAGTCAAATTGTGGAAGAAAAGAGGTCTCCAGGAAACTCACAGACAAGACCACCACACTGATACTCTTATCAGTTTTCTGTTTCAAATTCTTTGGTACCTTTTAATATAGTAAAGTCTTGGAGCACCATCCTGTAACATATACATTTAATGTGTACCTGAAGTCAATGGCTTGGAAGAATAGAGTAATATAAATATAAATGTCTAATACAGTATGTTGAACAGTATGAACTTCACAAACAAAGACAAATGGACTGTTTCTGATTGAATAGATAGAAGGCCTCTTAGGATGTGTTTCCGTCACTTCTGTGCCGTCACTTCTGTGCCGTCACTTCTGTGTTCAGTCTGAGTCTCTTGTTTCCCTGATAACCAATACAGGGAATGACATTAAGGGCCAGGGTCAAGTGAACTGAACAGTCGCGCAAGTTGAGCCTGCTCTGAGGTTGACCCATTGTTGCAGTGAAAACAACCAAACTGCTAAGACTTCCAGTAGCCTGAAACTGATCTTTCTGGTTCCTCCCCATTATTTGACTGAAAGACAGATAATGTATGGCATTTATAGCAGTCGGGCAAGTTGAGCTTGCTCTGAGAAAGTTTTGACTTATAATGCAAATAATTCCAGTAGTGATCTTTCTGATTCCTCCCCCGTTAGAATGTGAAAGGCAATTTACATTTTAGGAAAAATGATCATAATCTTCAGACAATTTTTAAAAAACGGTGGTCGCTTAGTGGCTAGGGCTGTCCCTGTAAATCTCTGTTAATACATTTCCAGTCATACGTTGGCACCTAGTCCTCCAGGTTTTGTCGATAAATAGATGAGCAATTCCAGTTTGGTCCCACAAAAGAGGTTGTTCTGAGGGGTCTTGTCAAATGTCAGATCACAAGCCCATAGATGGACAAAGAACAGTCTTTAGTCATAGGGTTGGACCCTTGAGAGTGTAACACTACCAGGAAACACACAGCTTGTATTGGTGCTTTGACAATGGATGGCTAGAAGGCAATGTTTTTTTTGTAAGTCACAAGTTCAGGTCGCTGTGTAATAATATTTATAGTATTTTAGTCTTGGTCCATGGTGTCCAGTGAGTGTCTCATAGGTGTCTCTTCATGTGTAGAGCCAAGTGGTCAGACCTTGAGAAGGCCCTGTCACACTTGGCACACTGGAAGGGGCGATGCCCGGTGTGTTTCCTGTAGTGCCGTGTGAGCTCGTCTGAACGGGCAAACTTCCAGCCGCAGCCCTCCCAGTCACAGCAATAAGGCTTCTCTCCTAGTAATGACAATACATACACACACAGAGAGACAGAGAGAGACAGAGAGAGACAGAGAGAGACAGAGAGAGACAGAGAGAGACAGAGAGAGACAGAGAGAGGTGTGTTAGAATTTTGTTTGTTCTCCTTAGAGTAAAAACAGACCAAACTCTCCTCACCACAGAAAGAGGTCGGTCCTGTCCTGCAGTACATAAATTGTAAAGCAATCAACCTGCGGTTGTATTTGAACAGGATCAGTATCAACCTGCTGCTGTTGCCTGTTCATGACACCTGCCAACTGGCCTTCTCTCTCTCTCTCTCTTTTACCATAATGATGTAGTGGAGTAATTTACTGCTGGCAATACAACAGCCGTTATGCCAGGGGCAAGCATCTTGGGGTAGCAGGGAAAGTAAAAGTTATAGGTGAACATAGGGTGTACTTCAGAGGGAAATTAACTGGAATTACTAGAGCCATATATTTCATTTTTTAAATAAAATCCTCTCATAATGTAGATCTGTAGTTAAAACACAAGGTCACATTGCTGCCTATTACAAAGTGTTCCATTACAATCAATAAATGTGATTATTTCAGCCATTAAATGTATGTCTCCTTTGCAACATGCAAGGAAAAAGTACAAACATGGAAAAGTACAGTTCATATAAATCCAATGTAAAATTCCATGTCAAAGTTTCCCACTGTGAATCAAGAAAGGTCTACCATCCCATAATAAACCATAAACTACAGTAATGAATACTGTCACACATAATTAAGAAGGACAATGGGAATGAAAAACGACCCAACTGGTTGAAAGGTTGGTGTAGGCTAACTATGCCCTAAACAAAGTCTGACACAAAAAGAGAAAGAGCTTCCTAAAGTTCTTCGCACTTCATAGAACCGTTTGAAACAGCGTTTTGACAATGAGACAACCAACATGTGTACCAACCTGTGTGCGTTCGGTGATGTGCTTTGAGGTGGGAGCTCTTGGTGTATGTTTTCCCACAGCCGGCGTAGTCACACGTGTGTGTGGCGATTCTCTTCCTGGGCCAGGAGCGCCGGCCGCGTTTGGGTTTAGGCTCCTCCGGTAGACAGTCTCCGCCCGGGGACATAAGCTCTAGACGGGGGTGAAGAGGGTGGAGTGATGAGCTTCATCATCATCATCCTCTCAGAGTTTACCTCAACGTCAGGCACCAGCAAATGATGAATGTGAAAAAAAAGCTCTTGGTCAAAAACACGTATATTGAAGTTGTACTGACCTTGGTACCGTAGAGACCCAGGCTGTTGAGGGAAGGGCGAGTAGCCTGTCGGAGAGCTGTGGTGGTAGCCCTGGCCAGGCAGAGGGATCTGGGGGTGGGGTAACACCTGGCTGGAAGGGTGGTGGTCTGGAGACAGAGATGAGGCTGATCGGCTGGCTGTCATAGGACGCCCCCCTGGGGAGAAACCGTGGGGGTCGAGGTGAGGCCTCTGTCCAGTTCTGGGCTGGGAGTGTGAGTTCACCCCCCCAAGGTGGAGATCCATGGGTTGGGTGATGTTGCACATGCTGGGGTTCTCCTGCTTTATCATATGACAAACAAACGGCAAGGAGGAGGGGTCCGTGGCAGCACTGACACCAACACTGGTCTTACTAATCACATTAATGCTTTGGCCGTATTCTGCCATATCCATGGTGGTCTTCACCACAAACTTGCCATGGAGGCTGGTGGGGTGGAGGTATGCTGGGTCCAGTTCAGGCCTCATCAGTTCGGCCACGAACCCCCCAGAGGGGGACACGTCGCTGATGTCAGGGATGGTGTACAGCATGTCACTGTGGGCAGAGTCCTGGGGAGAGGGGAGCTGGTAGGAGGAGTAGGAGCCCGGGGAAGGGGACAGGTTCTGGGACCCACTTGCTGCCATGGCCTCAGCCTGCTGTTGTAGCATAGTGTTGGACAGGATGAAGTCATAGTCTAGTAGGTCCAGATCTTCAGGCTCTTTCTTGGTCATGCCAGTGGAGATATCCTCCTTCCATCTCTAGGGAAGAGAAACGCATTACTACACAGCACAAGGACTGACAGACACCTGTGGTCATAGTCATTCAATTAACATAACGCTGAATGTCCATAGAATTAGGAATTTGAATAATCTAATAGGATATCCATGGCTAAATCACTGAGACAGGTCTTAGGTCATAACATGCCATTGCCAAATACCTGTAGATTCCCCCTCTCTATCTAACTGAAATATATAAAAAATATGATTCTTTGTCAAATGTATCTTCTATCTGAGAAAATATTGTGTCGGGAGATATTCTTGTGTGTAATCCCAGACCTGCATTGATTAGTTGAACTTTATTAGGCTTCTATATAAACACAAGAAACCTCAGATCCTTAAAATAGTCACATTTAATAGCCTATTCTATATTCACATGATATATTTGGCAATAGATAAGTCAACAACCTAAATCAATTATCTTATAATAAAGCAATAGGATGCCACTACTGCAATCTAAACACTTATAGTAGGCTACCCTCCACTCAGTTAGTAGCCACACTGAAAATTCTACTTGCTGGTGCACGCCCCAACAGAGGTGCGGTATTCTAGAGTGCGGCAATGACATAAGGTCAAGCAAAGGAATTTACATAGAAAATACATAGACTACATTAAAACCGATTATGAGCTGACCTACCAGTAAACATGCAGAATGTTCTATTTAGGCTAGTTAGACTGTTGATATATAAATAGCTAATATAGTAGATCATACTCACCAAATTCGCATGTCCCATGGATTTATTCTTGCCATTCGGGCCGCTTGCAAATGTGGATATGGATGGCAAAAGCGTCCCGCTCAATGCCATATTGTCGAAGTCACTTGGTGGTTGCCTGCATAAACAAAAAATATTTTAATAAATCCTTGTCGTTTTCGCCCCAAAAAATGAATAGGCTAACGTAGTGAATCAAATCCAAGCGCAATGTCTTTATTATGGCAACCCAACATTCTGGATAGTCAAACTGAAAAAAGCCCGCACCTCACCAATGAAAATATAGGCCTACCTGGTTCCTCTGATGAATTTCTTCTGTAAAATACACCGTTTGTTGTACAGCATCAGTTGTGTATTCTCCACGGGTTGACAGTCCGAGATGATGTGGCGCTATACTTCACTCCAAGCCATGCTTGTGGACGCAGCGAATGGAACAGGCAGACTGAGACGGATAAAACCAAGCTTGGTAACGTTGATGCAAATTCATCAGGAGTGAGGCGACACTATAGGGGGATTCCCTCGTCTCCCTAGCAATTCCACTTCCATGCAGGGACTAGAGAACAGACTGAACTGACAAAGTGACAGCGAGCAAGGGTTTCCTACCGCTTAAATCATCGCTGGTGGACACGCCTTCGTGTTGCTGAGCAACAGCCAGGCAGGACAGGAACAACACTGCGCGCGCTGCTAGAAAAAAAGAAGGTGCAGTTCATGACGATAGCAAAGAGAGTACAGGGCTGAAAAAGAGAGAGAAAAAAACTCCAACTGTTTCTGTTTATATCCATACAAACAGAGCGATGGCAACAGGGAGGCCCTACATGCCGTTTGCCTTTTATCAAGAGCTAATGTAGGGAAACCGGATCAACGCAATTCTAAAGGACAGGTTTTACGCGCGCATGTAAAGTAGGCTTGTTAGTATAGGAATAATGCCTTGTAGCTGCACTCATTGACACAGATATTGTAGCTCCTATAGAAGACACAACAAATGCTCACCTGGAACGGGGACACTCCCCTCTACTGTACGTCTTCGATGGTCTGTCACTCTAGTCCAGGGGTCGGCAACAGGCGGCATGCGGGCCTGAGCGTTTTTAGCAAAACTGAAGAAAAATGTTCAATAACATATGTATATACATACCGTTGTTGCACCTAGACGTTTCCATTTCACAATAACAACACTTACAGTTGACGGGCAGCTGTAGCAGGGCTGACATTTGATGAACTGACTTGTTGGAAAGGTGGCATCATATGACCATGCCACGTTGAAAGTCACTGAGCTCTTCAGTACAGGCCATTCTACTGCCATGTTTGTCTATGGAGATTGCATGGCTGTGTGCTCAATTTTATACACCTGTCAGCAACGTGTGTGACTAAAATAGCCACATCCACTAATTTGAAGGGGTGTCCACATAGTTTTGGCCATATGCATGATCAACAACCTATACATAAAGTAATGATAAAATGAGAAAAGCATTGGCTCACTTCAGGATTAATGTTAGCTATGTGTCCATGACTTTTCTTTCCCTTAGGGTTTCATAGGTCTCACACCATGTCTTGTGATCATTGAACGAGTGGGACAGTAAATTATTAAGTTATTTCTGCACCTCATGTGAGATCAGCATTACAACATGCCTTGTATGAATGTCCTTTCCATAGAATAGGCAGTTAACTTTCCATAGAATAGGCAGTTAACTCTCCATAGAATAGGCAGTTTGAGTTCCAATTATGACTATATACTCAACATGCTACACTGAGTGTACAAAACATTAAGAACACCTTCCTAATATTAAGTTGCACGCCCTTTTACCCTCAGAATAGCCTCAATTCATCGGGGCATGGACTCTACAAGGTGTCGGAAGCGTTTCACAGGGATGCTGGTCCATGACTCCAATACTTCCCACAGTTGTGTCAAGTTGGCTGGATGTCCTTTGGGTGGTGGACCATTCTTTATACACACGGGAAACTGTTAGTGTGTGAAAAACCCAGCAGCGTTGTAGTTCTTGACACAAACCAGTACGCCTGGCACCTACTACCATACCCCGTTCAAAGGCACTTAAATATTTTGTCTTGCCCATTCACCCTCTGAATGACACACACACACAATCCATGTCTCAATCCTTAAAACTCCTTCTTCAACCTGTCTATTGCCCTTCATCTACACGGATTGAAGTGGATTTAACAAGTGACATCAATAAGGGATCATAGCTTTCACCTAGATTTTCACCTGGATTCACCTGCTCAGTCTGTCATGGAAAGAGCAGGTGTCCCCAATGTTTTGTACACTCAATGTCGATGACTATGTACATCTATTTATATAACACTAGTAATACTTATAAACTAAGCATGATCTCTGAATGCACTCTCATGTTGTTTTTGAAGTGGGCTGAGGCTGTCAGTGTTTGATCAGAGCTGGAAGCCAACATAAATGTTTTGTCTGTCCCGTAGTTAGACGTCTATCAGTTTAGAGTCCTGTATGGAGAGCAAACACTTCTGGAGCAAACACTACTGGCCCACCAATCCTGTTGCATCAGGATCTTGTCGGTTGGGCCATGTCAACAAGTATCCCATTGGTTGTCTTCATTACCTCATTGACAGCACATGATATCTACCTTTCAATGTAGAGGCATGATATGATAGTTGTAGAACAATTGTTTGACTTAGTTTGCAGGCATTATTTTTCCACTATCAACATATTTCTGGGGATATAGTCTAGGCCAACTGTCATAAGCCATCACATATCTATTTTATCGACTGAACCTCCTGACTTTGGTTGGTGAGAAAGTATTTGTTAAAACAATTTTTTTTTAAATAAAAGAATACCTGTTTCCTGCAGCAGGTTTAAAAACACAAAGGGACTATGTCAGCATGGCCATATTCTTTATGATGGAGGACAATGTCTTTGTATAGAGGACACTTTCAACTCTTTCTGAGGTGGTTGGCTCAGAGAGAGAGGGAGAGAGAGAGCATTGTGTACCTCCTATCAATTCATGGTTCTATTTACAGTTGACTATCCGTTCCAGTGTAGTCATACTGCTGTACTAGTACTTATATGTGCCCATTTTATGATGGTTAATTAAAACAAAAATATATATTAATAACTTAATTGATGTTCTAGCAAAACTAATTTGATTTTCTTTATTTATGTATTTACATAGTATCAACTCTGATCTACAGGTAACTGCCAAAATAAAGGAAACACCAACATAAAGTGTCTTAATAGGGCGTTGGGCCACTACGAGCCAGAACAGCTTCAATGCACCTTGGCATAGATTCTGGAACTCTATTGGGGGGACGTGACACCTTTTTTCCACAAGAAATTCCATCATTTGCTGTTTTTTCTAATGCTGGTGGAAAACGCTGCTCCAGAATCTCCCATAAATGGTCAATTGGGTTGAGATCTGGTCAATGAGACGGCCATAGCATATGGTTTACATTGTCTTCATGCCCATTCAGTGACCACTTGTGCCTTGTGGATGGGGACATTGTCATCCTATAAGGGCTATAGCTATAGTAGCCAAAATAATGGCCTGCCCAGAATTTTTATACATGTCCCTAAGCATGATGGGATGTTAATTGCTTAATTAACTCAGGAACCACACCTGTGTGGAAGCACCTGCTTTCAATATACTTTGTATCTCTCATTTACTCAAGTGTTTCCGTTATTTTGGCAGTTTCCTGTATGTTATAGTGCTCCAGAATACAATGTTGTATTTAAATATAGTCTACCTTGTCCATACACGTAATCCTTAGGAGGATGTAGTTATCACTGTCCAAACATCATATCTACCTGAAATTTTCATAAGAACCTGATGAGGAAAACTGACGTAATGTTTTTGTACATCAATGCTAATCATGTAAACTCAGTACTGTCGAGGTTTCATGTTTTCCATAATTGTCCTAAATGACACATCTGATTGCCACTAGGATTGGTCCAATCAATGAATGGATGAAGTATACTGCCAGTCTCTTACCTGCACCAGCAGCTCCAACAGTCTCTTACCTGCAGCAGCAGCTCCAACAGTCTCTTACCTGCAGCAGCAGCTCCAACAGTCTCTTACCTGCAGCAGCCACTCCAACAGTCTCTTACCTGCAGCAGCCACTCCAACAGTCTCTTACCTGCAGCAGCAGCTCCAACAGTCTCTTACCTGCAGCAGCAGCTCCAACAGTCTCTTACCTGCAGCAGCAGCTCCAACAGTCTCTTACCTGCACCAGCAGCTCCAACAGTCTCTTACCTGCAGCAGCAGCTCCAACAGTCTCTTACCTGCAGCAGCAGCTCCAACAGTCTCTTACCTGCAGCAGCAGCTCCAACAGTCTCTTACCTGCAGCAGCCGCTCCAACAGTCTCTTACCTGCAGCAGCAGCTCCAACAGTCTCTTACCTGCAGCAGCAGCTCCAACAGTCTCTTACCTGCAGCAGCAGCTCCAACAGTCTCTTACCTGCAGCAGCCGCTCCAACAGTCTCTTACCTGCAGCAGCCGCTCCAACAGTCTCTTGAAAGTATTTCCTAGTCGGGTTGTCTCTCAGCTGCTGTTCTTGGCTCTATGTACAGATTTCCCATGATGAGACTGGCTGTGTTATCACAACTATTGTTATGACTGTTCTAGGGCCCTATAAGCTAGGCTCCCACACTATTGGCTGATTGACTATGGCCTCAAATGGGAATTATCTTTCTATAGCTTGTCCTTACCCCTACGATTGGACTGCGAAGTTGTTGACAAACTGAACCCCCACCCCCACATTCTTCCAGGTTGTCAGGATTTAATCTCAGAGGAATATTTTCTATTTAAAAAAAGGCTACGACCGGATTGGTCACTGGAAAGTAAAAATTGTATACCCATCACAGTTGTACTTAATGTCAAATTATTGATATGTTATTCAACAAACATACGTGTAAAGTGTATAAAGATGGGTAAATAAATTTAGAAACCTTGCACAACTCACTGAGCGCTTGGCAGCTGTTGTCTCCAATCAGAGTAGTTGTCTTAATTTTGATGGTTTCCAGCAGCATTCCATCCCCAGCTAGTTCAGTCCCCTTGGAAAGCATTCAAGTCAATATGAGGACTAGAGGATCATACTCCAGATATTGAGGTTTTCACTTCTCTCTTTCCAGATGCTTTACAGTAATAAACAATTGCATTCATTCTTTCCTTAATGAAAACTCAGTCTAGTTTTGTTAATACCTGTTGCTGTTTATTAAGAATAGCAAACAACTCCCCCAAAAATTCTAACGTGATTATATTTGCTGTGTCTGTCTGCTGTTGTGTCATCTGATCGTGTGTTGCTTGGTTTTTAACTGTCTTTTTACGTGTGAATTATATTATTATGACATTGTGTGTAAGTAGAAGAACTGTCACGCCTGCTCCTGCTTCCCCTCTCTGGCTCTCGAGGGCGCCAGGCGGCCAATCATTACGCACCCCTGTCACCATCATTACGCGCATCAGCGCTCATTGGACTCACCTGGACTCCTTCACTTTGTTGATTGCCCCATCTATATCTGTCTGTTCCACAGTTTGTTCCCCTGTGTCAGCATTGATGTTGTTATTGTTTTCTCCTGTGCAGACGCTGTCCGTGTTCTGTTTGATGTCCGTTGTTTATTAAATGTTCACTCCCTGTACTTGCTTCTCCTCTCCCAGTCCTTACAAGAACAAGCTGGTTAATTCAGTGAGGGACTCAAAGCTCATCTCACAAACTAAGTCTACTTTACTTTATTCATCCCACATGGCAGTCAAATACATAATTGAAATGCGTGGGTACGTACCAAGATAAAATGCATCAGTGAAATACATGAGAGAAACATGATAAACCTTTTCCTGTTTGTGATTGCTGTATATTTATTTCCGCACAGACATTGCAGTCAGGTGTGTAGAGGACATCTCAGGTAGAAGTTATTGTCGGGGTAGTTAAGAGATTAAAAAGGATTAATCAAAACAGTTAATGCTTGCTTGTCAGTTCTGCAAGGACGTTTTGAAGGAACATTTAGTATCAAGAGAAGTACATCTTATGGATTGTAACTGAAGATTTTGAAGGCAAAGTCAAGCTTAACATTTCAGTCAAACTTGGCTAGAACCGATGCTCAGGACTGGGCTGTATAGAACAAGAGGTGTTCTACCGTAGCATAATGCTGGAGGAGACGGGTAGACAGACTTGGATGTGCCTATTCATTCCACAAAACAATTCCAGACTTGTTTGCTAGAGCTTCTGTTCATAAAATAAAAAGAACAACAGTGGGCAGGTTTGAAAACATGCCGTACCAGACAGTCAGTGTGGTGGTGTGCATAGCATTGCATTGGGCCGCGCTCCTCTGTCTCAATTCAATTCAATGGCATGGGAAACATATGTTTACATTGCCAAAGCAAATGGAATAGACAATAAACAAAAGGGACTGTGTGTTTACAAGGCCCCAGCCAAGCTTCCATAGGCAGGGCCCCGGTCCCCAGTCCCGACCGGTCTGCCGCTTGCATCACACCGTCTGATCTGGTGGGCTTCTGCGTATAGGCTAGGGAGGGAGAGCGGGAGGAAAGCGGAGTGCGGAGAGAGAGGGCGAGAGGGAGGGAGACAAGCAGAGAAAGGCAGGGAGAGCTCCTGCCGAGCCGCAGGCTGTCCACCCTATGCCTGCGCTGGGATTCCTCTGCAGCCTTAAATATGCTAGTTATTTTTATCCCGCTACGTAACAGAGCACAGAGCCGCCCCACTCCGTTACAATGTTTCCCTTCAGTCAGGAGAGGAAATGGATGGGAGCCACACTTCCTGGTCACATGGTGCTATAACAGTGCTAGGGCAGTCTGCCCAGTCAGAGAAATAGCTACAACAGGGGAGGGGGAGGACAGGGGAGCAGTGGGAAGGGTGGAGGAGAGGGGAGGGCAGAGGAGCAGTAGGAAGGGGGATGGAGAGGAGAGGGCAAGGGAACAGGGGGGAAGGGGGAGGAGAGGAGAGGGGAACAAGGGGGGAGTAAAGGGGAGGACGGGGGGGGGGAGCTCGGCACGCTGCCTTGCTGCTCCTCTACTCTCTCCCAAAACGTAACACCCTCCTCTCCTTGGCAGGCAGCTAGAGAGGGACTGGCCGTGCTGTCTGGGCCTCTAGACGAGGCAGGCTGTTTAAATCAGCCAATTGGACGTCAGGAACAAGATCAACAGCGCGGGCAGCAGAGATTGGTGTTCGTAAGTCGTGGAGGAAATGAGAGAGTGCATACGAAACATCGGCAGACGAGAGGCGGTGTGACGTCAGCAGACCCTGCCAGGATTAGAAACCTCTAAAAAGGAAACGGGAGGGCTCGCTGGTTCCCTCACACAGACCGTAGCCGGCCGAGGGAGCTGGCAATCATGCGGCATGGCCAGCCGATACCAGGGAGGGAGCTTCCCATGAGCTCACTGCCACAGATGTGACACCCTGGGTGATGATATGATGACATGATGATAGCACAACATTCATATTAATTAGACACTGACACATTTAGGACTGTGCCAACTTCCAACTGATCTCATCATCGCGTTTTACTATGGTCTTTTTTATTTTGATACCAATGAAGAGGATACATTTTACTATAAAGGGTTTAATCGTTAAATATGTAGTACTTAATAAGACTTTATAAAGACTTTAAGTTGTTCATGTATTTTAATATTTAGTACATATGAATACTTTATAAAGCCTTATTAAGTAAATATTCCATTTAAAGTGGGAGCAGTATCTTTAACACAAGCACTGTTGTGAGAAAAATGTATAGAGTTGACACGATCCCTAAATAAAGTGGTGCCATCTTCCTTCTTTAAACCCAGCCGACGTAGTTAGACGTCGGGGAAGCGCTCATGGAACTCTTCGTCTGGTGTGGTGGAGAAGTATCTGCTGTTGTTTAGGTAACATTTCAAGATCTCGGGACGCACGATAGAAGAAGCTTATTTATTACAGCCTGTATAAATATATAATATTAGCCTAGACATGGTCTGTCCTTTTTAGCATTGTATCAATATGCCCATGCCATTTGTATGCTCTGTTTGTATTGACTTCTAGGTGGGTGTAATACAACTTGAACTTCAACTACACAATGTAGTATAGTAGCCACATAGCCAGCCATGACAGACTATGAAAGATTCCCACTCACTTTGTCTTCAGTCAACATTACGTTAGGTCTTTAGGAAGTGTGTGGACCATCAGACCATTGGCCAGGCCAGGCAGACTACAGGCACTGTGAATCACAGGCCAAGGAGAAAGGGGATTTCTGACAGTTGACAACATTTTGGTGATTTGAGGTTTAAGGGCTTCTTTAGCACCTTAGTGGAGGACATAGAGGTATGTTTAGAAGCCGGAGAGACACTATTGCCATATAAACATGGAGACATCACAAACATCATTATTTAAAATCTTCTTTGTGTCATTAGCAATTATTGATTTTAAAACTTATTACATTTCAAATATGTGATCATTCGAATGTGTTATTGATTCGGTATTTAGGTGATTTCCGAAAGCAAGAACAATGACAGCTTTAGTGGATGTGTGATTACAGAGTTATATGAAGTCATACGTCAATGGAGGGGGCCTGGGCTGGCTCAGATCCACATGTCTCTGTGCTAGTGCATGATGAAATAATGTGCAAATTCAAGCAATTTTCAAAGAAAAAATAGTTGTTTTGGGGCCTAAGAACACAATATAACATGATGTCCTCTTAAAGTATCAGCGTACTCCATGGAGTAGGCTTATTTGTCCAGGACTAGGATTAAGTCCGGGAAAGGCTGGGGAAAACCGGCCCTTAATCTTCTAGTTCGTGGTTAACACAAATACTTGTCCAATACGGTTTCCCAAAACCACCTTTACTCTAGTTTTAGATGATTGAATATTGTGTAATACACTAGAAGAATACAGTCCTTTTTAACAGTGATATAATCTTTCCATCACAGAGTGACTAAGATGGGTGACTTTTTTTGACCATTTCACAAAATAACGTAATTGTATGACCCCATTTTATTGTCTATTCAAAATGTGTAACTTTATACAGTCATTATGACCTTATTGTTTAAGTAGTGAGTCAAACCCACCTGTTTGCTATTATGGGAAAACATGAACAAACAATGGACATTGAAAATGACAAAACTTTATTCGTACAATATGACATTTTACTGTGCTTAAAGTTGAAAATAGCTGAATTATTTGTTACAACTTACACGGAGACAGCAAGACTGATTAAAAATCCAGATGACAAAATAAATCCCTAACTAACCATTCCACACAGAATTTCACCATAACGTGTTTGACTACCAAGCTCATAGTGTACTATATCACAGCTACAGTACTGTGGAGAATATTGCTCTATGGCTCTGTCGGCAACCACATCTTTACACTGTACACCCGGTTCCTATAGAAACAGTTGAAGAAAGTAAAGGTTTTATTTTATTTCCCCTTGAACACTCAATTGGAACTTTGGGTCCAGAAATCAGGCCTCAGTAATTACAGCAATCACCAAACATTATAGAACGTTCCAGCAGCAGCAGCCATCTTGGCATCATCCTCCAGTTAATAGATTTTCTTCTTCCCAGTGTTCAACAGCACAATTAGTAAAATCACATCTTCACAACAATCGATGAAATATTTTGTATTTCTGTTTATCTATTTATTTATTCATGGCGGTAGTGTATGCCAGGCTTGTGTGAAGGCTTATGTGTTTCAAGTCCTTCTAGACCAGTTCCTATTTTCAAGGCTCCTAATACACATCTCTGTCATGATTAACTCCAGACAGAGCAGAACCAGTGAGGAGTTTTACCAGATCGATTTTGGCATAATAATTTGCTGAAACTCATGCCATAATTGTTGTCAGATTTTAAAGGGGTGTGCTATACGCGTTTCTGTGAAGGTGTGGACTCCTTTTCCCCCCCTGAGAGAGCAGTCTGGAATGTGTGACCTTTTCCATGGTTCGTCAAATTCAAGGCCCTGTTTGGACACCTGGAAAGTTGCCTGGATTGGGTGAACTCAGCCAGGAGATGGGAATGTCAATAATAATCTAAATCTGCACCCCAAATGACCCCCAATTCCTAACATAGTGCACTACCTTTAACAAGATCCCTATGGGCCCAAGTCAAAAGTAGTGCACTATATAGGGAATAGGGTGCCATTTTAGGATCCTACCCAACACATCAACTGTGGAGTTGATCATCCGGAAGAGAGAGAGAGGCTCCACTAACTTTTATGCCACTATGCAGGAACTCACTATAAATCTGCTTTCTTAACCAGAAAGGAGAGCAGAACATGTCAAGGTTGTTTGGTTTAGCCCTGTTCTGGTATGAAGTTTAATATTTGAACATTTGTGTCTCAATGGTGATTATAAATCTGGAAGCTTTGGAGGGGAAATGTGGGAAAACATCCTTGAAATTAACATTATGTAGAATGAGAGATTAAGAGGAGGAGAGACCTGGAACATGGTAGTAAGCAGAGCGACAATTAAGAAATCGAAAGAGAGTGTATAAGTGGGTTTTTCCGAATTCTGTATTTTAAGACGTTCTTTTTAGTTGTATGAACGGAACTGGGAATCGGACACCATTGAACACCTGCTCTTGTTATGAGGAAGAGATGTCAGTTTGTCATCAGTTTGTCAACATCTATTGGGCCGGATTCCCATTGGCCAAATCAGTGGTACACATTGTGGTAACCCTTAATCAAACAAAACATCATTTCAAACTGATCAAGATGTCTGGAATGTTTCTCTGCCAGAACAATACATGACAGTTTGAATTTAAGTGATGCTAAGGTTCTAGAATGGGACATATTATTGACATCATGTGGTTCTTATAGTCCCAGTCGGTATTAGGTAAAATATCACGGCCCCACCCGCCCTCGGGGAAAACAACCTATGGTTACCTTGGTTACCCCATTGGCTGACAGCAACAACCCATTATTGTCTTATGCTTGTACTGTATTAGTCAATAACAAAACTACATTTAAGAAAAGTACATCTGTAAAGATTACTTTTCAACATTGCCTGCTCCTGATCATTCCCACTACTTAGAAAAACTTGATAATGTAGGGCTTCCCTCATGCCCCTTTTCATGATGGCGCTAGTAGCCATGTGAGTGAATGCTAGCTAGCTACCAACCAGAACATTAAGCTAGCCAAGACCAACAACACAAACAAACGGACTATACAGCTACAAGTAGTGAGTTATAAACAGACTGTACTAAACATGTTAAATGTCTTACCTGTGATTAAATGTTTTCCACATATCTACGTGTAGTCTACTAGGACATTCGGGTCCCCACAATTCCCTGACTCTCCCACAACGAATAACCTGAAGCCACAAGGCTCTTCTAACGGGCCCCATTTTCCTATGTGGGAGCATTGCGAACCGTAGGTCGGGATTTTTGACCTGGTTACATGTACATTGGACAACACAGCAGCTTTTTGGCATTTGTTATTTCTGCATAACAAACAATTGTCTCTTTTGCAGTGGGGGTCAATGGGAAAGAGAGACCAATAGACTTACAGTGTGACAAAAAAAATCATGTTTGCTTTCCCCAATTTGTGGGCGTGGTCTAGGGGAATTCCTTCTTATGATGTGTATATCGACTGGGAATATTGAGGAGGGGGACTCAGTAACTTAAACCAGATGGGCCATCATCTCATGAGTTAACAAGACTCTCTCTCTCTCTCTCTTTCTCTCTTTCTTTCTTTCTTTCTTTCTTTCTTTCTTTCTTTCTTTCTTTCTTTCTTTCTCTCTGTCTCTCTCTCTCTCTCTCCCTCTCTCTCTCTCTCTCTCTCTCTCTCTCTCTTTCTCTCTTTCTCTCTGTCTCTCTCTCTCTCTCTCTCTTTCTCTCTCTCTCTCTCTCTCGCTCTCTCTCTCTCTCGCTCTCTCTCTCGCTCTCTCTCTCCTTCTCTCTCTCCTTCTCTCTCTCCTTCTCTCTCACTTTCTCTTTCTTTCTTTCTTTCTTTCTTTCTTTCTTTCTTTCTTTCTTTCTTTCTTTCTTTCTTTCTTTCTTTCTTTCTTTCTTTCTTTCTTTCTTTCTTTCTTTCTTTCTTTCTTTCTTTCTCTCTCTCTCACTCCTCCTTCACCCCCCCTCCAATAAAATATCATAACTATGCAAACATTGCATCAAACACCATTGTTCACATTCGTTATCCCTTTCATACACAGACCAAATTCCCACTAATTTAGAATGTCTTCTTCTTTTTGCCTGCTTTTTGATATATCTGAATATAGGTGATAGGAGGTAAAAAGCATGGTCAATTAAAAGCCACCTAAAGACCTAGTCATGATTCCTGCATTTTCACAGACCCTGTAACCAAAATATGACTATTGGGTCTGTGTGAATGGTTCTCAGCTTTTTTTGCAGGTAAATTCCCTAAAACGTCCATTGTTTAACACCTCCCTAATTTGAAATGCAAACCTACAAGAAAGTGGTAAATAAGGGGCTGTTTGAAAGGGGTCATATAAACATGAAACTCTTAGAACAAAGGGTTCCAATAGGAGCACCCTTTTTGGTTCCAGGTAGAACCCGTTTGGTTTCATGTAGAACCCTCTGTGGAAAGAGTTCCATGTAGAACCCCAAAAAGTTCTGGGAAAAAAAGGGTTCTTCAAAGGGTTTTCCTATGAGGACAGCTGAAGAACCCTTTTAGGTTCTAGACTTTTTTTCCCCTAAGGGTGTACCTTATATTTTTTACAGTTTATATACCACATATTTTGTCTGAAATGGGTATTACTGTCACACCCTGACCATAGAGAGCCCTTGGTTCTCTATGGTGTAGTAGGTCAGGGCGTGACTAGGTGGTGTTCTAGTTCAATATTTCTATGTTGGTGTTTTGAATGGTTCCCAATTAAAGGCAGCTGGTAATCGTTGCCTCTAATTGGGGATCATATTTAGGTAGCCATTTTTCCCACCTGTGTTTGTGGGATATTATTTGTGTGAGTGTTTTTGTGCACCACGACCTTCACGTTTCGTTGTTTGTTTCTTGTTTTGTTGAAGTTTCACGTTTAATAAAGATGTGGAACTCTACGCACGCTGCGCCTTGGTCCGTCTTTAATCACGAGCGTGACAATTACAGCAGATACAGTATTATACACTGCAGTTAGAGGTATCCAGAACACAACATTGGATGGATCGACTGAGCACAGAAACGGAATCGACCTGGGGTAGTTGGGGTTATTGAGACTTCCTGGGGAATAGTGTGGCTGTCAGCCATGTGCAGCTATACACACACAAGGCTGTTTTGACACAAGGTTGTTAGACTGTGAAGGCAGGACAACTAGTCAGAAAAGCAGAAAAAGCACACACATACATACTCACACATTCAAATATGATAGGCTGTTCATTAGCCCCCTAGAGTCTACGTAACAAAAGAATCCCCTTCAAAATCTGTCAGTTTAAGCTAGAGATATCCACCACATTCGCCAGTGTCGCACTTCCGTATCTGCTGTGAAAGGTGCCAGAGCTAGAGCGGTGTTTGTCAGACCATGAGACATCCCAAACATCGGAAACGTCTTTAGCGTCTGAACAGTTAGACCTACAAACTACAACTCTATGGAAAGGGGGAGACTCTCACGAACACGATGGTGTTGTCTGTTTTGCTCTACGACCCCCACAAATGCCAAGGGACTAATCTGAAGGTAACCGGTACTGGTTTTAAAAAACAAATGGAAATATATATTTATACCTAAAGGGGTCCTAAAATTCTAAATCCAATAGCTAAATGATCCATAGTATGACCTTCTTAAAACAATTCCATATGTCAGCTCAGACCCCCCCTCCCTCAATGTCTTAGACTCCAAGGAATTACACACATGGATTTAATGTCTGTGAAAAATACTAGCCATTAAAATAAAAAACTAATTAGTAGGTTAATGTGGATTTCTTCCTTTATTAAAGACATAAGGCTCAGAGCCATTTCAACCATCACGGGAAATCTGCACACATCAGCAAAACGCTATTCATTTGTGGAGCTTTTGAAGACAGAGGCTTTACAGTTCACACCAACTGTGATCAGTGGTCAGCTTTGAAGACAGAGGCTTTACAGTTCACACCAACTGTGATCAGTGGTCAGCTTTGAAGACAGAGGCTTTACAGTTCACACCAACTGTGATCAGTGGTCAGCTTTGAAGACAGAGGCTTTACAGTTCACACCAACTGTGATCAGTGGTCAGCTTTGAAGACGCCAGAAAACAACTTTCACCCTCAATAAATAACTTTAAATAACAGTACCCTATACTGTTAGTGACTATACAGCAATGATAGGCGTAATAAGCATTCTACAACAACTGAATAAGAGTTGGCCTGCCTGCCTCCAAATATCCAGAAACATGGTTATCATTTAGCGTTACTCAGCCAACATCAAAAATATGTCACTTTTCATTGTTTTTGATAGTTTGTTTTTGCCCATGGATGGATTACTGATGGCACTACCTGACACAGATCTGTGAATGTAAACGAGATACACATATAACGGGGATGGCTGATTCTTCAACCTGTCTGGATCAGGCCTGGTATTTTGTACTGTCAATTATATCACAGAGGTTTATTGTTTTTAACACTGTAACACTGAGTTGTTGGTTGATGTATTATAACACTGTAACACTGAGTTGTTGGTTGATGTATTATATAACACTGTAGCACTGAGTTGTTGGTTGATGTATTATAACACTGTAACACTGAGTTGTTGGTTGATGTATTATAACACTGTAACACTGAGTTGTTGGTTGATGTATTATAACACTGTAACACTGAGTTGTTGGTTGATGTATTATAACACTGTAACACTGAGTTGTTGGTTGATGTATTATATAACACTGTAACACTGAGTTGTTGGTTGATGTATTATATAACACTGTAACACTGAGTTGTTGGTTGATGTATTATATAACACTGTAGCACTGAGTTGTTGGTTGATGTATTATATAACACTGTAACACTGAGTTGTTGGTTGATGTATTATATAACACTGTAGCACTGAGTTGTTGGTTGATGTATTATATAACACTGTAACACTGAGTTGTTGGTTGATGTATTATATAACACTGTAGCACTGAGTTGTTGGTTGATGTATTATATAACACTGTAACACTGAGTTGTTGGTTGATGTATTATATAACACTGTAGCACTGAGTTGTTGGTTGATGTATTATATAACACTGTAACACTGAGTTGTTGGTTGATGTATTATATAACACTGTAGCACTGAGTTGTTGGTTGAGGTATTATAACACTGTAACACTGAGTTGTTGGTTGATGTATTATATAACACTGTAACACTGAGTTGTTGGTTGATGTATTATATAACACTGTAACACTGAGTTGTTGGTTGATGTATTATATAACACTGTAACACTGAGTTGTTGGTTGATGTATTATATAACACTGTAACACTGAGTTGTTGGTTGATGTATTATATAACACTGTAGCACTGAGTTGTTGGTTGATGTATTATATAACACTGTAACACTGAGTTGTTGGTTGATGTATTATATAACACTGTAACACTGAGTTGTTGGTTGATGTATTATATAACACTGTAGCACTGAGTTGTTGGTTGATGTATTATATAACACTGTAACACTGAGTTGTTGGTTGATGTATTATATAACACTGTAACACTGAGTTGTTGGTTGATGTATTATATAACACTGTAGCACTGAGTTGTTGGTTGATGTATTATATAACACTGTAACACTGAGTTGTTGGTTGATGTATTATATAACACTGTAGCACTGAGTTGTTGGTTGAGGTATTATAACACTGTAACACTGAGTTGTTGGTTGATGTATTATATAACACTGTAACACTGAGTTGTTGATTGATGTATTATATAACACTGTAACACTGAGTTGTTGGTTGATGTATTATATAACACTGTAACACTGAGTTGTTGGTTGATGTATTATATAACACTGTAACACTGAGTTGTTGGTTGATGTATTATATAACACTGTAGCACTGAGTTGTTGGTTGATGTATTATATAACACTGTAACACTGAGTTGTTGGTTGATGTATTATATAACACTGTAACACTGAGTTGTTGGTTGATGTATTATATAACACTGTAGCACTGAGTTGTTGGTTGATGTATTATATAACACTGTAACACTGAGTTGTTGGTTGATGTATTATATAACACTGTAACACTGAGTTGTTGGTTGATGTATTATATAACACTGTAACACTGAGTTGTTGGTTGATGTATTATATAACACTGTAACACTGAGTTGTTGGTTGATGTATTATATAACACTGTAACACTGAGTTGTTGGTTGAGGTATTATATAACACTGTAACACTGAGTTGTTGGTTGAGGTATTATATAACACTGTAACACTGAGTTGTTGGTTGAGGTATTATATAACACTGTAACACTGAGTTGTTGGTTGAGGTATTATATAACACTGTAACACTGAGTTGTTGGTTGAGGTATTATATAACACTGTAGCACTGAGTTGTTGGTTGAGGTATTATATAACACTGTAGCACTGAGTTGTTGGTTGATGTATTATATAACACTGTAGCACTGAGTTGTTGGTTGAGGTATTATAACACTGTAACACTGAGTTGTTGGTTGAGGTATTATATAACACTGTAACACTGAGTTGTTGGTTGATGTATTATAACACTGTAACACTGAGTTGTTGGTTGATGTATTATAACACTGTAGCACTGAGTTGTTGGTTGATGTATTATATAACACTGTAGCACTGAGTTGTTGGTTGATGTATTATATAACACTGTAGCACTGAGTTGTTGGTTGATGTATTATATAACACTGTAACACTGAGTTGTTGGTTGATGTATTATATAACACTGTAACACTGAGTTGTTGGTTGATGTATTATATAACACTGTAGCACTGAGTTGTTGGTTGATGTATTATATAACACTGTAACACTGAGTTGTTGGTTGATGTATTATATAACACTGTAACACTGAGTTGTTGGTTGAGGTATTATATAACACTGTAACACTGAGTTGTTGGTTGATGTATTATATAACACTGTAGCACTGAGTTGTTGGTTGATGTATTATATAACACTGTAACACTGAGTTGTTGGTTGATGTATTATAACACTGTAACACTGAGTTGTTGGTTGATGTATTATATAACACTGTAGCACTGAGTTGTTGGTTGATGTATTATATAACACTGTAACACTGAGTTGTTGGTTGATGTATTATATAACACTGTAGCACTGAGTTGTTGGTTGAGGTATTATATAACACTGTAACACTGAGTTGTTGGTTGATGTATTATATAACACTGTAACACTGAGTTGTTGGTTGATGTATTATATAACACTGTAACACTGAGTTGTTGGTTGATGTATTATAACACTGTAACACTGAGTTGTTGGTTGATGTATTATATAACACTGTAACACTGAGTTGTTGGTTGATGTATTATATAACACTGTAACACTGAGTTGTTGGTTGAGGTATTATATAACACTGTAACACTGAGTTGTTGGTTGATGTATTATATAACACTGTAACACTGAGTTGTTGGTTGAGGTATTATATAACACTGTAACACTGAGTTGTTGGTTGATGTATTATATAACACTGTAACACTGAGTTGTTGGTTGATGTATTATATAACACTGTAACACTGAGTTGTTGGTTGATGTATTATATAACACTGTAACACTGAGTTGTTGGTTGAGGTATTATATAACACTGTAGCACTGAGTTGTTGGTTGATGTATTATATAACACTGTAGCACTGAGTTGTTGGTTGAGGTATTATAACACTGTAACACTGAGTTATTGTTCAATGTATAATGCGTGTTATTCATTAGGATTATCATGGAAAAGTGGGTGACTAACAGAAAGACAAATAGAGACCAATAGACTTACACAGTGACAAAATAAGTGAAATCAAGAAACAAATAGTTCATTGATTGTGCGTTTTGTATTTCTTTATGTGAGAAGACTGTCACCGTACATAGGTCACCGGCTTGTCACCTGAGAACCCTCTCTGTTGTCTGTGGGATAGTCTCACAACACAGGTCACTAGAGGAACCTACAGTATACAGTATCACAGTCCATTGAATAGGAAGAGGAAAGCTTTAAAAGGGCATCAGGTATCCCTCCCTTTACAACTGCTGTCCAAAGGTGCTGCTGTCTGTGTGAGAGCAGACCAGGATAAATCCTAACCTGAGTGCTCCAGTCTATGTGTTGATCGTCATGAAGACTGGATATCTAGGGCAGACATATTAGTCAGCTTAGCTGCTTTCCTCAGCAAAATCTCATGTTATTTTGACAGTGGACAGGTCTCTGTTAAAATAGTATGCATTTCTACGGGGAATGTGCAAAGCACTTCAAAGAGACATGTACATCTCAATGTGACTTCTTTGGTTAAAGAAAGGACAAATAAATAAAATGAACACCATTCATTGTGTAGTAGACCAGTGTCATATATCCTACTCTGGTCCTCCACAACTATAGCTACAGAACAGGATATGGAGATGTTGTGGCATACATAGACCTGCTAGTTATTCCATTTCTCAAGAGTGGAGACAGACATTTTCTGTTTCCCCCTAAGAATCCACCTGTCCTGCCAGTGAATCATATAACAGGTGTGTCTCGAAGTAATTAACCTACATGCTACTATACTGCCTGGGTTTATAGATCTGCAGTCAGAATGGCGCCAGGTTTTTGCCTGCAATGCTTTTGACTTCTTCCACTATCTGGGTCATTCCATGAAAAGAGCCCTTTGATATTTTAAGTAGAAATTGTGCACCAATATTACATTTTTATAGCCTCTGCAATTGAATGAAGTGTTCATTAATATAGACCACATGCAATAAATCAGATTTTTAATATTTTTTTAAATGAATGATTAATTTACGTCTGTCCCTCGTGGACTCTTGTTTTAATATTGTGAAACTATTCCTTTTGAAATATATATATATATATATTTATTGAAAATCTAATAGTCGAATCATAGCGTAAAAGCAGGTAAACTGGTTCTACTCTTTTTAACCATTTTGTGGTGGAAAACTGAGCGGGTTGAGCATAACAAGTCAACCCTGTTACCCATAGGTAGACAGGCTAGAAATGTTTAGCAATTTAAAAAATGTTGTTGAAGCTTGCATTCAATTGCCACTCCCTGTTGCACACAACAAGCGTCCATTCCCCCAGTCCATTCCCCCAGTCCATTCCCCCAGTCCATTCCCCCAGTCACAAGGGGATTTATGGCAGATTTAAGATGAAGTCGTCAACCCTGTTACGGTCAACCCTGTCACGGTCAGTCCCGTCACGGTCAACCCTGTTATGGTCAGCCCTGTTATGGTCAGCCCTGTTATGGTCAGCCCTGTTATGGTCAGCCCTGTTATGGTCAACTCTGTTAAGGTCAGCCCTGTTACGGTCAACCCTGTTAAGGTCAGCCCTGTCACGATCAGCCCTGTTACGGTCAACCTTGTTACGGTCAACCCTGTTATGGTCAACCCTGTTATAGTCAGCCCTGTTATGGTCAACCCTGTTATGGTCAACCCTGTTACGGTCAACCCTGTTATGGTCAGCCCTGTTATAGTCAGCCCTGTTATAGTCAGCCCTGTTACGGTCAACCCTGTTACGGTCAACCCTGTTATAGTCAGCCCTGTTACGGTCAACCCTGTTATGGTCAGCCCTGTTACGGTCAACCCTGTTATGGTCAACCCTGTTATGGTCAGCCCTGTTATGGTCAACTCTGTTAAGGTCAGCCCTGTTACGGTCAACCCTGTTAAGGTCAGCCCTGTCACGATCAGCCCTGTTACGGTCAACCTTGTTACGGTCAACCCTGTTACGGTCAATCCTGTTATGGTCAATCCTGTTAGGGTCAGCCCTGTTACGGTCAACCCTGTTACGGTCAACCCTGTTAGGGTCAGCCCTGTTACGGTCAACCCTGTTAGGGTCAGCCCTGTTACGGTCAACCCTGTTACGGTCAACCCTGTTATGGTCAACCCTGTTACGGTCAACCCTGTTAGGGTCAGCCCTGTTACGGTCAACCCTGTTAAGGTCAGCCCTGTCACGATCAGCCCTGTCACGATCAGCCCTGTCACGATCAGCCCTGTTACGGTCAACCCTGTTACGGTCAGCCCTGTCACGGTCAACCCTGTCACTGTCAGCCCTGTTAGGGTCAACCCTGTTACGGTCAGCCCTGTTACGGTCAACCCTGTTAAGGTCAACCCTGTTACGGTCAGCCCTGTCACGATCAGCCCTGTCACGATCAGCCCTGTCACGATCAGCCCTGTTACGGTCAACCCTGTTACGGTCAGCCCTGTCACGGTCAACCCTGTCACTGTCAGCCCTGTTATGGTCAACCCTGTTAGGGTCAATGATGTCACGGTCAGTCCTGTTATGGTCAACCCTGTTATGGTCAACCCTGTTACGGTCAACCCTGTTACGGTCAACCCTGTTACTTTATTTGAACCTTAATAGGCACTTGCTACATTTTTGTTTGTTCACTATTCTTGTGGGGAATTCTGGTCCCCACAAGTATAGTTAAACATGTCCACACACACACACACACACACACACACACACACACACACACACACACACACACACACACACACACACACACACACACACACACACACACACACACACACACACACACACACACACACACACACACACATATGGTAGATGTGATATGGTACATACTGTATAAACACACACTCTCTCGTTGTAGGCGACACAGAGAAACTACCACCAAACACACTTAGGTCACCAGCTTGTCATCTGAGAACCCTCTCTGTTGTCTGTGGGATAGTCTCACAACACAGGTCACTAGAGGAGCCTACAGTAGATCACAGTCAATGTATTCACCTTGGGCCCGATTCAAACCTAGGAAATTACGCCTTTCATATGCATGCCTTTCCTACGCACTTCTCAGTAGCTGGTATTCAGACTTACCTTATGAAGGTGTGTAACAGGCTTTGCAGGCGTGGTCCCCTTGTGCGTGCTGAATAAATATAATGAATCTGCTGAAACCCTCCCACTTGCTGGCCAACAGATTTTCTCACTGAGTTTGAATTCAATAGGCTTTTCAGTACATGTACAGTATCCTAAGCCATCAAATAAAGAAAGCCATCTAAATCTAAGCATATTCATCTCCGTTTCAACACCAACTGGTAGATTTTAAAAAAAAGACTCCAGTCTTGGTGTAATATTTAGGCAAATTTTAGTGTGGGGGGACAGTATGTATGAATCATTAAAATAACTGGTTTGGAAAGCCTTTATAGGCTAAATATATTGATGAATCAAAAATACAGTGGTTTGATTCATTCTGAAAATAGCCAGGGTCAGTTCTTTAACCCATGGTAATGTGAGAAGATGAGCGTGCATGTAATACTAGTAGGGATAATAGTACACAGTAGTAGTCTATACAAACCTCTATTGCCTGCACTAACCATGGACCTGTGTGATGACACAGCCAAGCAGTGCACCATGCGTCAGGTTCAAACTGTTACTGCACTCCGCTCCATAACAATTTAAATACCCTACGTGTCTTTTTTTAATGTTATCAACTGTGACTAATGATCCTCAGCCACATGGCTACGACAGCGTTTACGGAGGAAGCAAATGATGATAAACAAAACAATGTAATTAAACGGAGTGATAATGTAGGCTATTCCAATTGAAGGTACCTAACAGTAACTTGGCAGTTGAATATATGTTGTTATTAGGCCTACTGACAGTCCATACTGATAGTGACTAATGTTCAGTGCATTCGGGAAAGTGTACAGACCTCTTTAATTATTTCACATTTTGTTATGTTTTAGCCTTATTCTAAAATGGATTAGATCATTTTTTCTCCCTCATCGATCTAGACACAAGAGCCGTTAATGACAAAGCGAAAACAGGTTTTTAGAAATGTTGGCAAATAAACAAAAACAGAAACACCTTATTTACATAAGTATTCAGACCCTTTGATATGAGACACGAAATAGAGCTCAGGTGCATCCTTTTTCCATTTTTATTTATTTATTTTATTTAACCTTTATTTAACTAGGCAAGTCAGTTAAGAACAAATTATTATTTACAATGACGGCCTACCAAAAGGCAAAAGGCCTCCTGATGGGGACGGGGACTGGGATTTCATTTTTTAAAATAAAAAAATACATAAATATAGGACAAAACACACATCACGACAAGAGAAACACCACAACACTACATAATGGGAGACCTAAGACAACAACATAGCAAGGCAGCAACACATGACAGCACAGAAGCATTGATCATCCTTTCTGATGTTTCTACAACTTGATTGGGATCCACCAGTGGTAAATTCAATTGATTGGACATGATTTGGAAAGATACACACCTGTCTATATAAGGTCACACAGTTGACAGTGCATGTCAGAGCAAAAACCCCGTCATGAGGGTGAAGGAATTGTCTGTAGAGCTCCGAGACAGGATTGTGTCAAGGAACAGATCTGGGGAAGGGTACCAAAAAATGTCTGCAGCATTGATGGTCCCCAAGAACACAGTGGCCTCCATCATTCTTAAATGGAAGAAGTTTGGAACCACCAATATTCTTCCTAGAGCTGGCCGCCCAGCCAAACTGAGCAATCATGGGAGATCGGCCTTGGTCAGGGAGGTGACCAAGAACTCGATGGTCACTCTAACAGAGCTCCAGAGTTCCTCTGTGGAGATGGGAGAACCTCCAGAAGAACAACCATCTCTGCAGGACTCCACCAATCAGGCCTTTATGGTAGCTACTCCTCAGTAAAAGGCACATGACAGCCCGCTTGGAGTTTGCCTAAAGGCACCTAAAGTACTCTCAGACCATGAGAAACAAGATTCTCTGGTCTGATGAAACCAAGATTGGAGTTGGGCCAAAATCTCCACCCCGAATGAATAGCATCCTTAAGTTGAAGGTCAGAATACGTATAAAGAGAAAAGTGCATAAAAAGGTAATAACCTTCCATTTAAGCACGGTTAACTCGGTTCGCAATGTAGGCCCTTATGACACCTAGCAACAAGGGCACATCCAATTTGTTGTCATCGTTTTCCTCCTTCCGGCCCATTCACAAACAACCAAAACGTTGTTAAATATGAATTACATTTCGTAAAAACTATTAAATAAGGTGCACAGAATTGAAAGGATATGTTAATTCTATGTGGAGGAAAATTATTGAAAACAATGGACACTTTTTTTTAACGGAGTACAAGCACTTGTTAGCGACCTTCATTAGCATTAGCATTAGCATTCTTATAGAGAATGACTGGCAGCGGTAGTTTGTTAGCTTAGTGGTACAACAGATGGTAAATATCCTAATGTTATCTCCATTAAACATTTAGTTTGTCATTGATATTGTGTGTCTAACAACCAGGGCCGGCTCTTGTCTTTTCTGCAGTTCTACACATTTTGCCACGGGGCAGAGAGAACATTTAGCAATTTTGGAACAAATTTTCTGCAATTCTACTCTTTTTATCATGGGGCAGAGACACATTTTTGCAGTTTTAAAGCAAATATCCTGCAATTCTACACATTTTGCCATGACTTATGCCATATTAATTTTATCTGAGTAAGAGTGACTAACAAAATCAATGGGGGCCTCCTGGAGGTCAGGGCCCCTGGCTAGACTAACTTACCAATCTAAAAACTGTTAGCTGACATGGCTAACTGAGTGACTGTCAGTGACTGACATAACAAGAGAAAAACTGCTGATGCACAACCACATTTAAAACTTGCACCTTGTGTATTCTACTATTCTAGTAGACTGGTGTGGGTTCCAATAGCATCCGGAGACGCTAAGCAAACGCTTATGCCACTTATGCCTGGAACCGGTCTTGCTAACAACATTGCCATTTCAAACATTCAGCGTGATCACATCCATTAAACTTTGTAGCTGTTTTAATCACACCATTGGCCTCATTGTGAAATCCCTGAGCGGTTTCCTTCCTCTCCGGGCAAACTGAGTTAGGAAGGACGCCTGTATCTTTGTAGTGACTGGGTGTATTGATACACCATCCAAAGAGTAATTAATAATTTCAACATGCACAAAGGGATATTCAATGTCTGCGTTGAATCTGTTTGAAATTCACTGCTCGACTGAGGGACCTTACAGCTAATATTATATGTGTGGTACAGAGATGAGGTAGTCATTGAAAAATCATGTTAAACACTATTATTGCACACAGAGTGAGTCCATGCAACTTATTATGTGACTTGTTAAGCACATTTTTACTTCTGAACTTATTTGGGCTTACCATAAGAAAGGGGTTTAATACTTACTGCCTCAAGACATTTCAGATTTTCATTCTTTATTAATAAAATAATAAAAAATTCACCTTGACATTAACAAGTATTGTGTGTAGGCCAGTGACACAAAATCTCAATTGAATACATTTTTAATTCAGGCCGTAACGCAACAAAATGTGGAAAAGTCAACAGGTGTGAATACTTTCTGAAGGCACTGTGCAGTCTAAAAGTCTAAATAGCTTTCATCGCCAGCCTTTCTTTATGAGAATGCTAATGCTAACAAACATCGCTACCAAATGAAAACAAACTTTTGAATTTAAAAAAATAATTTTCCTTAACATTTAATGAACATATCTTTCAAATTTTGTGCACTTTATTTAATAGTTTTGTTTAATTTAAATCCTATTTAATTACATTTTGTTTGGGAATGTGCCAGAAAAGAGGCAAACGATCATATTCGATCAGGAACTGATTCAAGTGGGCGGTGCATCATAAGGTGAATAGGAAGAGGAAAGCTTTAAAAGGGCATCAGGTATCCCTCCCTTTACTGCTGTCCAAAGGTGCTGCTGTCTGTGTGAGAGCAGACCAGGAGAAATCCTAACCTGAGTGCTCCAGTCTATGTGTTGGTCGTCATGAAGACTGGATATCTAGGGCAGACACATTAGTCAGCTTAGCTGCTTTCCTCAGCAAAATGTCATGTTATTTTGACAGTGGACAGGTAACCTAGCGGTTAAGAGTGTTGGGCCAGTAACCGAAAGGTCGCTGGTTCAGCAAGCTGGAAAAATCTACTGTTCTGCAAGACAATTAACCCCCAACAACGACTGCTCCCCAGTCGCAAATGAAGCGAACGTCGATGAGAGGGGTTGGGTGAAATGTGGAAGACACATTAAGCTTTAAATCCTTCAGTTGTGCAACTGACTACATACCCCCTACCCTTTCCCTTCTTGATAATGTACAGTAGTATGCATTTCTATGGGGCATGTGCAAAACAAGACACGTACCTCTCAATGTGACTTCTCTGGTTAAAGAGAATAAAATGAACACCATAAAATAAAATAATGAACACCATCCATTGTGTAGTAGACCAGTGTCATATATCCTACTCTGGTCCTCCACAACTATAGCTACAGAACAGGATATGGAGATGTAGTGGCATACATAGACCTGCTAGTTATTCCATTTCTCAAGAGTGGAGACAGACATTTTCTGTTTCCCCCTAAGAATCCACCTGTCCTGACAGTGAATAAAAAACAGGTGTGTCTCGAAGTGATTAACCTACATGCCACTATACTGCCTGGGTTTATAGATCTGCA
>NC_052309.1:7965105-8055105 GCF_016432855.1 Salvelinus namaycush
GTGCTAGCGAAACAGTCCCATAGCTTAGCATCTCCATCATCTGACCACTTCTTTATTGACAGAGTCACTGGTGCTTCCTGTTTTAGTTTTTCCTTGTAAGCAGGAATCAGGAGGATGGAATTATGGTCAGATTTGCCAAATGGGGGGCGAGGGAGAACTTTGTATGCGTCTCTGTGTGTGATGTAAAGGTGGTCTAGCGTTTTTTTCTCTAGATGCACATTGAACATGCTGATAGAAATGAGGTAAGACTGATTTCAGTTTTCCTGCATTAAAGTACCCGGTCACTAGGAATGCCACCTCTGGGTGGGCGTTTTCCTGTTTGCTTATTTCCTTATACAGCTGACTGTGCGGTCTTAGTGCCAGCATCCGTCTGTGGTCGTAAATAAACAGCCATAAAAATATAGATGAAAATTCTCTTGGCAAGTAGTGTGGTCTACAGCTTATCATAAGATACTCTACTTCAGGCGAGCAAAATCTAGAGACTTCCTTAGATTTCGTGACCCAACTGTTGTTTACAAATATACACAGACCCCCCCCGTCTTACCAGAGTGTGCTGTTCTATCTAGCCGGTGCAGCGTATATCCCGCATATCCCGCCAGCTAAATGTTATCCATGTCGTTATTCAGCCACGATTCGCTGAAACATAAGATATTACAGTTTTAAATGTCCCGTTGGTAGGATATTTGTGGTTGTATGTCATCTAATTTATTGTCCAATGATTGTATGTTGGCAAGTAATATTGATGTAAAGGCAGATTTCCCACTCGCCGTTGGCGGATCCACACAAGGCACCCCGCCCTGTGTCCTCTATACCTGCGTCTCTCTCTCCTGCCAATGACGGGGATGTCGGCCTTGTCGGGTGTCTGAAGTACATCCTGTGCGTCCTGCTTGTTGAAGAAAAAATCTTTGTCTAATCCGACGTGAGTGATCGCTGTCCTGATATCCAGAAGCTCTTTTTTTGCCGTAAGATACAGTGGCAGAAACATTATGTACAAAATAAGTTACAAATAATGCGAAAAACCCCCACATAATAGCACAATTGGTTTGGCACCCGTAAAACTGCTGCCATTTCTTCCGGCGCCATCTTCTGACCTTCAAGTAGATGTATTCTGGGACATTGAGCAGCTGTGTAGGGTTACGCTGGCAGTTTCTATTACACCAAGAAATTGAGTTGCGTAAAAATGGAAATATATAAAATTCAAACACAGCTGAGCACATGACTGACCAAACCCCCTCAGGTAGGTGGCACACAGAAACAGAGATGTCCTAATGGTAGAGTAAAAAGTATATGCTGTCACTACTTCGCTTTCAAAAAATCCAAGCAGCATGAACCCTAGAGCAGACTGAAGATGAACAAGTATTCAGCAACACCCTAGAGCAGACTGAAGATTAACAAGTATTCAGCAACACCCTGGAGCAGACTGATGATTAACAAGTATTCAGCAACACCCTAGAGCAGACTGATGATTAACAAGTATTCAGCAACACCCTAGAGCAGACTGATGATTAACAAGTATTCAGCAACACCCTAGAGCAGACTGATGATTAACAAGTATTCAGCAACACCCTAGAGCAGACTGATGATTAACAAGTATTCAGCAACACCCTAGAGCAGACTGATGATTAACAAGTATTCAGCAACACCCTAGAGCAGACTGATGATGAACAAGTATTCAGCAACACCCTAGAGCGGACTGATGATTAACAAGTATTCAGCAACACCCTAGAGCAGACTGATGATTAACAAGTATTCAGCAACACCCTAGAGCAGACTGATGATTAACAAGTATTCAGCAACACCCTAGAGCAGACTGAAGATGAACAAGTATTCAGCAACACCGTAGAGCAGACTGATGATTAACAAGTATTCAGCAACACCCTAGAGCAGACTGATGATTAACAAGTATTCAGCAACACCCTAGAGCAGACTGATGATTAACAAGTATTCAGCAACACCGTAGAGCAGACTGAAGATTAACAAGTATTCAGCAACACCCTAGAGCAGACTGATGATTAACAAGTATTCAGCAACACCCTGGAGCAGACTGATGATGAACAAGTATTCAGCAACACCCTAGAGCAGACTGATGATTAACAAGTATTCAGCAACACCCTAGAGCAGACTGATGATTAACAAGTATTCAGCAACACCGTAGAGCAGACTGAAGATTAACAAGTATTCAGCAACACCCTAGAGCAGACTGATGATTAACAAGTATTCAGCAACACCCTAGAGCAGACTGATGATTAACAAGTATTCAGCAACACTGTAGAGCAGACTGAAGATTAACAAGTATTCAGCAACACCCTAGAGCAGACTGAAGATTAACAAGTATTCAGCAACACCGTAGAGCAGACTGAAGATTAACAAGTATTCAGCAACACCCTAGGCAAGACTGATGATGAACAGGTATTCAGCAACACCCTGGAGCAGACTGATGATTAACAAGTATTCAGCAACACCCTAGAGCAGACTGATGATTAACAAGTATTCAGCAACACCCTAGAGCAGACTGAAGATTAACAAGTATTCAGCAACACCCTAGAGCAGACTGATGATTAACAAGTATTCAGCAACACCCTAGAGCGGACTGATGATTAACAAGTATTCAGCAACACCGTAGAGCAGACTGATGATGAACAAGTATTCAGCAACACCCTGGAGCAGACTGAAGATTAACAAGTATTCAGCAACACCCTAGAGCAGACTGATGATGAACAAGTATTCAGCAACACTGTAGAGCAGACCGAAGATTAACAAATATTCAGCAACAGCCTGGAGCAGACTGATGATTAACAAGTATTCAGCAACACCCTAGAGCAGACTGATGATGAACAAGTATTCAGCAACACCCTGGAGCAGACTGAAGATTAACAAGTATTCAGCAACACCCTAGAGCAGACTGATGATGAACAAGTATTCAGCAACACCCTAGAGCAGACTGAAGATTAACAAGTATTCAGCAACACCCTAGAGCAGACTGATGATTAACAAGTATTCAGCAACACCCTAGAGCAGACTGATGATGAACAAGTATTCAGCAACACCGTAGAGCAGACTGAAGATGAACAAGTATTCAGCAACACCCTAGAGCAGACTGAAGATTAACAAGTATTCAGCAACACCCTAGAGCAGACTGATGATTAACAAGTATTCAGCAACACCCTAGAGCAGACTGATGATGAACAATTATTCAGCAACACCCTGGAGCAGACTGAAGATGAACAAGTATTCAGCAACACCCTGGAGCAGACTGAAGATTAACAAGTATTCAGCAACACTGTAGAGCAGACTGAATATTAACAAGTATTCAGCAACACCCTAGAGCAGACTGAAGATGAACAAGTATTCAGCAACACCCTGGAGCAGACTGAAGAATAACAAGTATTCAGCAACACCCTAGAGCAGACTGATGATGAACAAGTATTCAGCAACACCGTAGAGCAGACTGAATATTAACAAGTATTCAGCAACACCCTAGAGCAGACTGAAGATGAACAAGTATTCAGCAACACCCTGGAGCAGACTGAAGAATAACAAGTATTCAGCAACACCCTAGAGCGGACTGATGATTAACAAGTATTCAGCAACACCCTAGAGCAGACTGATGATGAACAAGTATTCAGCAACACCGTAGAGCAGACTGAAGATTAACAAGTATTCAGCAACACTGTAGAGCAGACTGATGATGAACAAGTATTCAGCAACACCCTAGAGCAGACTGAAGATTAACAAGTATTCAGCAACACCGTAGAGCAGACTGATGATTAACAAGTATTCAGCAACACCCTAGAGCAGACTGAAGATTAACAAGTATTCAGCAACACCGTAGAGCAGACTGAAGATTAACAAGTATTCAGCAACACCCTAGAGCAGACTGATGATTAACAAGTATTCAGCAACACCCTAGAGCAGACTGAAGATTAACAAGTATTCAGCAACACCCTAGAGCAGACTGATGATTAACAAGTATTCAGCAACACCCTAGAGCAGACTGATGATGAACAAGTATTCAGCAACACCCTAGAGCGGACTGATGATTAACAAGTATTCAGCAACACCCTAGAGCAGACTGATGATGAACAAGTATTCAGCAACACCGTAGAGCAGACTGAAGATTAACAAGTATTCAGCAACACCCTAGAGCGGACTGATGATTAACAAGTATTCAGCAACACCCTAGAGCAGACTGATGATGAACAAGTATTCAGCAACACCGTAGAGCAGACTGAAGATTAACAAGTATTCAGCAACACTATTTTGCTTTAAGGATTTTTTTTTACATTATGCTGGCTGTTGCATTTTTTCAACAAGTCACAGTATGTAGGCCTACTTGTAACGGTTGTCCTCCTCCTCGAGGAGGAGTACGGATTGGACCAAAGCGCAGCGTGATAGTTTGACATACTGAAGTTTATTAAAGTAAATACGAAAACCGAAAACACTTCAACAAACTACAAAATAACAAACGAACGTAGACAGACCTGAACTATGAGAACTTACATAAAACACGAAGAACGCACGAACAGGTACAGACTACAACAAACGAACGAACAAACCGAAACAGTCCCGTATGGTGCAACATACACAGACACGGAAGACAACCACCCACAACAAACAATGTGAAACAACCTACCTATATATGGTTCTCAATCAGAGGAAAACGTAAACCACCTGCCTCTGATTGAGAGCCATACAAGGTCAATTAACACTGACACTTAACATAGATACACAAAACATAGAATGCCCACCCCAACTCACGCCCTGACCAACTAAACACATACAAAAACAAGAGAAAACAGGTCAGGAACGTGACATAACCCCCCCCTCAAGGTGCGAACTCCGGACGCACCACCAAAAGTCTAGGGGAGGGTCTGGGTGGGCATCTGTCCACGGTGGCGGCTCAGGCTCTGGGCGTGGTCCCCATCCCACCATAGTCACTCCCTGCTTCCGTATCCCCCTCTCAATTACCACCCTCCAAATAACCCCACCTAAATTAAGGGGCATCACCGGGATAAGGAGCAGCACCGGGATAAGGGGCAGCTCCGGACTGAGGGACGGCAGCTCCGGACTGAGGGACGGCAGCACCGGACTGGATGGCGGATCCTGGCTGGCTGGCTCTGGCGGATCCTGGCTGGCTGGCTCTGGCGGATCCTGGCTGGCTGGCTCTGGCGGATCCTGGCTGGATGACGGCTCTGGCTGGTCATGGCTGGATGACGGCTCTGGCTGGTCATGGCTGGATGACGGCTCTGGCTGGTCATGGCTGGATGACGGCTCTGGCTGGTCATGGCTGGATGACGGCTCTGGCTGGTCATGGCTGGATGACGGCTCTGGCTGGTCATGGCTGGATGACGGCTCTGGCTGGTCATGGCTGGGTGACGGCTCTGGCTGGTCATGGCTGGATGACGGCTCTGGCTGGTCATGGCTGGATGACGGCTCTGGCTGATCCTGTCTGGCGGAAGGCTCTGGCTGATCCTGTCTGGCGGAAGGCTTTGGCTGCTCCTGTCTGGCGGAAGGCTCTAGCGGCTCCTGTCTGGCGGAAGGCTCTAGCGGCTCCTGTCTGGCGGACGGCTCTGAAGGCTCATGGCAGACGGGCGGCTTTGCAGGCTCATGGCAGACGGGCGGCTTTGAAGGCTCAGTACCGACGGGCAGTTCATGCGGCGCTTGGCAGACGGACAGTTCAGACGGCGTTGGGCAGACGGGCAGTTCAGGCGCCGCTTGACAGACGGGCAGTTCAGGCACCGTTGGGCAGACGGGCCGTTCAGGCGCCGCTGGGCAGACGGCAGATTCTGGCCGGCTGAGACGCACTGTAGGCCTGGTGCGTGGTACCGGAACTGGAGGTACCGGGCTAAAGACACGCACCTTCAGGCTAGTGCGGGGAGCAGCAACAGGGCACACTGGACTCTCAAGGCGTACTATAGGCCTGGTGCGTGGTACCGGCACTGGTGGTACCGGGCTGAGGGCACGCACATCAGGGCGAGTACGGGGAGAAGGAACAGTGCGTACAGGGCTCCGGAGACGCACAGGAGGCTTGATGCGTGGTGCCGGAACTGGAGGCACTGGGCTGGAGACACGCACCACAGGGAGAGTACGTGGAGGAGGAACAGGGCTCTGGAGACGCACTGGAAACCTTGTGCGTGGTGTAGGCACTGGTGGTACTGGGCTGGAGCAAGGAGGTGGCGCCGGAAATACCGGACCGTGCAGGCGTACTGGCTCCCTTGAGCACTGAGCCTGCCCAACCTTACCTGGTTGTATGCTCCCCGTCGCCCGACCAGTGCGGGGAGGTGGAATAACCCGCACCGGCCTATGTAGGCGAACCGGGGACACCATGCGTAAGGCTGGTGCCATGTAAGCCGGCCCGAGGAGACGCACTGGTGGCCAGATGTGTAGAGCCGGCTTCATGGCACTTGGCTCAATGCTCAATCTGGCCCGGCCGATACAAGGAGCTGGTATGTACCGCACCGGGCTATGCACACGTACAGGAGACACCCTGCGCTCTACTGCGTAACACGGTGTCTGCCCGTACTCTCGCTCTCCACGGTAAGTACAGGGAGTAGGCGCAGGTCTCCTACCTGACTTCGCCACTCTCCCTTTTAGCCCCCCCAATACATTTTTGGGGTTTCTTTTCGGGTTTCCAGCCACGTCTCCTTGCTGCCTCCTCATACCACCGCTCCTGGGCTTTAGCTGCCTCCCTCTCTTCCCGAGAGCTGCGATTCTCTCCTGTCTGAGCCCAGGGTCCTTTTCCAGCCAATATTTCCTCCCAAGTCCACGAGTCCTGGTTTTTAGGTCGCTGCTGCTGGTCCCTCTCACGCTGCTTGATCCTATTGTGGTGGGTGGTTCTGTAACGGTTGTCCTCCTCCTCTTCGGAAGAAGAGGAGGAGTACGGATTGGACCAAAGCGCAGCGTGATAGTTTGACATACTGAAGTTTATTAAAGTAAATACGAAAACCGAAAACACTTCAACAAACTACAAAATAACAAACGAACGTAGACAGACCTGAACTATGAGAACTTACATAAAACACGAAGAACGCACGAACAGGTACAGACTACAACAAACGAACGAACAAACCGAAACAGTCCCTTATGGTGCAACATACACAGACACGGAAGACAACCACCCACAACAAACAATGTGAAACAACCTACCTATATATGGTTCTCAATCAGAGGAAAACGTAAACCACCTGCCTCTGATTGAGAGCCATACAAGGTCAATTAACACTGACACTTAACATAGATACACAAAACATAGAATGCCCACCCCAACTCACGCCCTGACCAACTAAACACATACAAAAACAAGAGAAAACAGGTCAGGAACGTGACACTACTGATCTAGGTAAAGAAGCACAAAGAAGAGTAGCCTTATTTTACTGCAGTGGTCACTTTCTGAGTCACAATGCAAGACGAGCTGCCGCTCAGATTTTTTTTACATGATTTTTGAATGACTACTTCATCTCTGTACTCCACACATACAATTATCTGTAAGATCCCTCAGTCCAGCAGTGAATTTCAAACGCAGATTCAACCACAAAGACCAGGGAGGTTATCCAATTGCTCGCAAAGAAGGTCACCAATTGGTAGATGGTAGTACTTATAGGTACTGTAGATGGGTTAAGAAAACATGGTGAAATTACAAAGATACAGGCTTCCTTCCTAACTCAGTTGCCGAAGAGGAAGGAAACCACATTTCACTTTTTGTCCTGAATACAAAGTGTTATGTTTGAGGCAAATCCAATACATCAGTACTAGTTTCCATATTTTCAAGTATAGGGGGGCTGCATCATGTTATGGGTTTGCTTGTAATTGTTAAGGACTGGGGAGTTTTTCAGGATAAAATTGAAATGGAATGAAATTAAGCACAGGCAAAATCCTAGAGGAAAACCTGGTTCGGTCTGCTTTCCACCAGACACTGGGAGTTGAATTCACCTTTCAGCAGGACAATAACCTAAAACACAAGGACAAATCTACACTGGAGTGGCTTACCAAGAAGACAGGAAATGTTCCTGAGTGGCTGAGTTAAATCTACTTGAAAATCTATGGCAAGACCTGAAAATGATTGTCTATCAATGATCAACAACCAATTTGACCGAGCTTGAAGAAGTTTGAAAATAATAATGTTGTCACGTTCTGACCATAGTTCCCTTTGTATTTTTTAGTTTTAGTGTGGTCAGGGCGTGAGTTGGGTGGGTAATCTATGTTTTCTATTTCTGTGTTGGTTTTCTGTGTTTGGCCTGATATGGTTCTCAATCAGAGGCAGCTTTCAATCGTTGTCCCTGATTGGGAACCATATTTAGGTAGCCTGTTTTCTGTTGGGTTTTGTGGGTGGTTGTTTTCAGTCTTTGTGTGTCTGCACCAGATAGAACTGTTTCGGTTTTCACTTTGTTGTTTTTGTATTTTGAGTTGTTCACTTCCATTAAATAAGATGAACAATTACGCTGATCCTTCAAACTTCTCCTCCTCTACGAGGAGGAAGACGACAGCCGTTACAAATGTGCAAATGTTGCACAATTCAGGTGTGGAAAGCTCTTAGAAAAATTATCAAAAAGGACTCCCAGCTGTAATCACTGCCAAAGGTGCTTCTACGAAGTATTGACCCAGGGGTGTCATATGTAAACAAGATATTTCTGTATTTTTTCCCCATAAATTTGCAAACATTTCACCTTGTCATTATGGGGTATTGTGTGTAGATGGGTGACACAAAAAAAAAGGCTGTGACATCAAAATGTGGAATAAGTCAAGGGGTATGATTACTTTCTGAAGGGACTGTAATGCTCAAAAAAGCATTGAAAAACCTCCACAAAGCAAATTGGACAGTTTTACCTAGTGTTGATTTTTCAGTGTAACATGTCTAGTGTTGAACCAGGAGTTAAATGAACTCTGTAAGTGTTGCTTTTAATAATCAGTGTTAAACCAAAGCAATGGCCATCATTATCATATTTCCCAGCATGCTCTATTGCAGGTAGATAAACAAATATATATATTTTTTCAATATCTGTGTTTTTACATGTACATTGATTGATTTATTAATGTTATGCTACTCAAATATAAATAAAACATTTCAAAATGAATCCAATCTGTTACTTGGACTTATTGCACCCTTTACTGACATGGTTGTTCCAGTTTAGATGGTTTAGGCAATCTCATAACTAAGCCTTCCCAACCCGGCAGTCATTCCGAATGCAAAAATTCTAAATGTTGGATATCCCCACTCTGGCTGGATTCCTTTAGGAATTACACATCATGCAAGCCAGCATAAAGTGACTGCCAGGCCTGAGGTGGCCTGTAAACCATCAGTTTCAGGCCACTGTATTAGGGTAAAACTAGGACCTCAAAATAAGGCCTTACGAAATATGTGTTGTATTGTCTGAAATAATTGAATTTGAATTATAACATATTCATTTAGAATCCTGAAGGCCACAGGACTGAAAATGAATGACTGCAACAACCATGTCTCTCACTAACAAATGCTATCATGTGTGGTAACTACAATTCCCTCGAAAGGCAAGGCACTCTGGGAAATATGCAAATATGACTTTACACTAAACAGTGTGTTAATTTAACACTGAAAAGGACCCGTATAGACACTGGACCAGCGTTAAAATTAACACTGTCAGTGTTGATTTAACACTGGAGAATTTGCTGTGCAGACTCTTGCTGTTGATGTTTTTATTATAGTCTGTCAGAGCTGAGAGAGAGACAGACCTTTGTACAAGAGGCAGGGTCAGAGCTGAGAGAGAGAGAGGCCTTTGTACAAGAGGCAGGGTCAGAGCTGAGAAAGAGACAGACCTTTGTACAAGAGGCAGGGGCAGAGCTGAGAGAGAGACAGGCCTTTGTACAAGAGGCAGGGTCAGAGCTGAGAGAGAGACAGACCTTTGTACAAGAGGCAGGGTCAGAGCTGAGAGAGAGACAGACCTTTGTACAAGAGGCAGGGGCAGAGCTGAGAGAGAGACAGTCCTTTGTACAAGAGGCAGGGGCAGAGCTGAGAGAGAGACAGGCCTTTGTACAAGAGGCAGGGGCAGAGCTGAGAGAGAGACAGGCCTTTGTACAAGAGGCAGGGTCAGAGCTGAGAGAGAGACAGACCTTTGTACAAGAGCCAGGGTCAGAGCTGAGAGAGAGACAGACCTTTGTACAAGAGCCAGGGTCAGAGCTGAGAGAGAGACATACCTTTGTACAAGAGGCAGGGTCAGAGCTGATAGAGAGACAGGCCTTTGTACAAGAGGCAGGGTCAGAGCTGAGAGAGAGACAGGCCTTTGTACAAGAGGCAGGGTTAGAGCTGATAGAGAGACATACCTTTGTACAAGAGCCAGGGTCAGAGCTGAGAGACAGGCCTTTGTACAAGAGGTGGGCTCAGAGCTGAGAGAGAGACATACCTTTGTACAAGAGCCAGGGTCAGAGCTGAGAGAGAGACAGGCCTTTGTACAAGAGCCAGGGTCAGAGCTGAGAGAGAGACATGCCTTTGTACAAGAGGTGGGCTCAGAGCTGAGAGAGAGACAGACCTTTGTACAAAAGGCAGGGTCAGAGCTGAGAGAGAGACAGGCCTTTGTACAAGAGGTGGGCTCAGAGCTGAGAGAGAGACAGGCCTTTGTACAAGAGCCAGGGTCAGAGCTGAGAGAGAGACAGGCCTTTGTACAAGAGGTGGGCTCAGAGCTGAGAGAGAGACAGACCTTTGTACAAGAGGTGGGCTCAGAGCTGAGAGAGAGACAGGGAGATGGCACGGTGTCCTTGAAGAAGAGCATGAAAGGAGGAAGGAAAAATGATTGGAGGAAGTGTCATTGAAGGAGGGAAAGTGGCTAGTTTATAATAGGTTGTATAAATTGACACTCTTTTTATTATCTCTGTAACATATACGCAGGGAGTCAGGAAGCAGGTGCAGAAGCTGAGTTTAATAGTAATAAACATGAAGAAAATCCAAAACAGGCATCACATACTGAACGTAACCAACAAAAAAACAAATACTGCCTGATGACTGACGCTACAGAGGTCTATATGAAGGGAGAGTAATCAGGGTGGTGATGAAGTCCAGGTGTGCGTAATGATGGTTGTCATGTGTGCGCAATGTGGGTTGCCAGGACCGGTGGTTAGTAGACCTGGCGACATCGAGCTCCAAAAGGAGGGAGCAGGATTTAGGCATGACAATCTCCTTTTCAGGTGGTGTTAGAAGTGTCACTTTAGAGACGGAATAGTTTAGGGCAAAGCTGATTTTAGTTATACTGTACAGTACAACAGTGGTCAAAGTCCAAGGCATTTCTAATCGATCACCAAACATTTCTGTAAAAAACCCAACGATGTAGCAATGCGTTTCTATTTTTTGAAACTTGTTTCTCGCTGTTGGCGAGAGGTGCACTTGATTCAGCAGCCTTAGCGCTGGGAAGGCCAAGTGTTCCCCTTCTGATTTCAAAGGTCTGAGGGAAGAACTCCGTCACAGGCACAGAGAGCAAATCAAGTTCACCTATAGGCCTACCATTGGCCAATCGGATAGTTCAGATCACCGTGTCTGCACAGTTTCCTCGAGCCATAGACTGTAAAAAGAAGCCTCATACACAAAGCAAAGTTGATTTCAAAACGTATAAAACCATGACTAGAGAGAGACTCAAAGAATACAGAAATTAGCTGCTGTTTTTATGAGTAAGTTCATCTTTAAGTTTTATAAGCCATAAAATGTGTGTTCTCCCTACTTCCACTAACGCTACAACCAGCACTGCAGCTGTAATGAAGGAGTAGAGCAAAGTGTTGTTATTATTAGCAGCTTGTCTTTTTTAATATCAAGGAATATTTCACTTTCTCTGGTCATAGGAGTAACAACATGAACTGGTGCATGAGACAGAAATAATGCAGTGCAACTTGTAGTGCGACTTGAGTTTCTCCATCAGCTGGAAGACTGTGTCCCCTTTTCTCAGCGGAGGGAGGGAGAGCAGAGGGAAGGTGAGTCGAGTCACTCGGGTGAGAGTGAGAGGTAGAGGGTGAGATGTAGAAAATGATTATGCTCACTCAGCTGTGCCTCACAATGAATACAACAAATGATCTATTACCAGTGTGCTCATATGACCACATTTCTAAAAAATATAATTTCAAAATTGTCTGAGAAGAACAGCATTGGCAGGGCAAGTCAAGCGTAGCCAATATACAGTGATAATGTATTGGGCCTATAGCTTACTGCACAAACCTCGTTACTACAGTACTGTTTTTAATTGGTTAATGTTGCATAGGCTTACATTTTTTAAGTCATGTTAATAAACTATTATTGAACACAGAGTGAGTCCATGCAACTACTTATGTGACTTGTTAAGCACATTTTTACTCCTTAACTTATTTAGGCTTGCCTTAAACAAAGGGGTTAAATATTTATTGACTGAAGACTTTCCAGCTTTTCACTTTTAATGAATTAGTAAAAATGTCTAAACACATAATTCCAGTATCATTATAGGGTATTGTGTGTAGGCCAGTGACAAAACAATGTAATGTCTCTCTCTCTCTCTCTCTCTCTCTCTCTCTCTCTCTCTCTCTCTCTCTCTCTCTCTCTCTCTCTCTCTCTCTCTCTCTCTCTCTCTCTCTCTCTCTCTCTCTCTCTCTCTCTCTCTCTCTCTCTCTCTCTCTCTCTCTCTCTCTCTCTCTCTCTCTCTCTCTCTCTCTCTCTCTCTCTCTCTCTCTCTCTCTCTCTCTCTCTCTCTCTCTCTCTCTCTCTCTCTCTCTCTCTCTCGTCGCTGAAGGATACAAAGTCCCCATGGCAAGAGACAGATACAGTACCTGAAACAATTCACAAGCTTATTTGAGCAGACAAGAGCTGTATGTGTGTGTGTGTGTGTGTGAGACAGAGGACAAAGGCAATATCAAATTCATCAAGACAAACAAAATGTAGCGTACCTGAGCGAGCGGAGCGTATGCAAGCCCCAGGACACACACACACCAGCCACTGGTCTGTTACATCCTTGTCCCATGGGTTTCACCTCTACCCATGATAACAGCCAGTACAATAGCACTCTGCCTCTTCCACCATACTATAACTACGTTATGACAGAACATCCTCCTGGGTCAACACACTAACGACAACAACAGACTCAAGGTTCATTTGTGACTGCATCCACACAGATGGGACATGGGCGACTGAGTTTATTCGCTTAACATGAGTGCATTGTGACATGGACTGTTATATAAGACCATGATTGTTCCCTAAATGGCACCCTACTCTCTACTTAGTGCGCTTTTGACCAGGGCCCATAGGGCTGTATTACTAGCACAGACTGGAACATGTTCTGGGATTCATCCGATGGCATTGAGGAGTTTATCACATCAGTCACCGGCTTCAACAATAAATGCTTAGTCCCCTGCTGCACTCCCTGTTCACCCACGACTGCGTGGCCACGCATGACTCCAACACCATCATTAAGTTTGCCGACAACACAACTGTGGTAGGCCTGATCACCGACGACGATGAGACAGGCTACAGGGAGAAGGTCAGAGACGTGGCAGTGTGGTGCCAGGAGAACAACCTCTCCCTCAATGTCAGCAAGACAAAGGAGCTGATCGTGGACTACAGGAAACGGAGGGCAGAGCACGACCCTATCCACACCAGAGCTTCAAGTTCCTCTGTGTCCACATCACTAAGGAATTATCATGGTCCACACATACCAACACAGTCATGAAGAGGGTACGACAACCCCTCTTCTCCCTCAGGAGGGTGAAAATATTCGGCATGGGCCCTCAGATCCTCAAAAAGTTCTACAGCTGCACCATTGAGAGCATCTTGACTGGCTGCATCACCACTTGGTATGGCAACTGCTTGGCATCCTACCACAAGGCACTACAGAGGGTAGTGCGTACAGCCCAGTACATCACTGGAACTGACCTCCCTCCCATCCAGGACCTCTATACCAGGCGGTGTCAGAGGAAGGCCCTAAAAATTGTCAAATATTCCAGCCACCCAAGTTATAGACTGTTCTCTCTGATACCGTATGGCAAGCGAAACTGATGCTCCAAGTCTGGAACCAACAGGACCCTGAACAGCTTCTACCCCCAAGCCATAAGACCGCTAAATAGTTAGTCTGGGTAGCTATTGGTTAACTATTTAACTATCTGCATTGACCCGTTTTTTGCACTAACTCTTTTGATTCATCAAATTTGCTGCTGTTACTGTTTATTATCTATCCTGTTGTCTAGTCACTTTATCCCTACCTATATGTACATACTGTATCTACCTCAATGACCTCGTACAGCTGCAGATTGACTCAGTACTGGTACTCTGTGTATATTGTCAAGTTATCTTTAATCATTGTGTATTTATTTGTCTTGTTATTATTTGTCTATTATTTCTCTTTTCTCTCTCTGCATTGTTAGGGGACAGGGACAGGGACAGGGACAGGGACAGGGACAGGGACAGGGACAGGGACAGAGACAGGGACAGAGACAGAGACAGAGACAGGGACAGGGACAGGGACAGGGACAGGGACAGGGACAGGGACAGGGACAGGGACAGGGACAGGGACAGGGACAGGGACAGGGACAGGGGGATACCTAGTCAGTTGTACAACTGAATGCATTCAACTGAAATGTGTCTTCCACATGTAACCCTCTTTAACCCTCTGAATCAGAGAGGTGCCGGGGGGCATATGACCATTCAACCCATGTCTAGCTAATTAATCTACGATGCGACTGTACTGTATATTATAGATAGTATATAGAGGTCGGCCACGGCCATGCATGGCTGAACTGACTGTCATAGAGGCTATACGAGTCAACGGCAGATCTTCCCTCCAGGGGGTAGAGATGAGAAGGGAGTGCTGGGTGGGTGGGGTTAGCATCAGTCAGTAACATAGTTATTTTAAGTCATAGTTGTTTGCATTTTTTAACCATCTGTCAGATGCTTGTTTTCTGTCTGTGTGCATGTTGGTGTGTGAGCCCTTTTATTACCACACTACAGGTTACTCAGGTACTGAATAATATATAGGCAGAGTTGCAAAGAAAAAGCCATATCTCAGACTGGCTAATAAAAATAAAAGATGGGCAAAATAACACAGACACTGGACAGAGGAACTCTGCCTAGAAGGCCAGCATCCCGGAGTCGCCTCTTCATCAGTTGATGTTGAGACTGGTGTTTTGCGGGTACTATTTAATGAAGCTGCCAGTTGAGGACTTGTGAGGCGTCTGCTTCTCAAGCTAGACACTCTAATGTACTTGTCCTCTTGCTCAACTGTGCACTGGGGCCTCCCACTCCTCTTTCTATTCTGGTTAGAGACAGTTTGTGCTGTTCTGTGAAGGGAGTAGTACACAGCGTTGTACGAGATCTTCAGTTTCATGGCAGTTTATCGCATGGAATAGCCTTCATTTCTCAAAACAAGAATAGACTGACAAGTTTCAGAAGAAAGTTATTTGTTTCTGGCCATTTTGAGCCTGTAATCGAACCCACAAATGCTGATGCTCCAGATACTCAACAAGTCTAAAGAAGGCCAGTTTTATTGCTTCTTTAATCAGAACAACAGTTTTCAGCTGTGCTAACATAATTGCAAAAGGGTTTTATAATGATCAATTAGCCTTTTAAAATGATAAACTTGGATTAGCTAACACAACGTGCCATTGGAACACAGGAGTGATGGTTGCTGATAATGGGCCTCTGTACGCCTATGTAGATATTCCATAAAAAATCTGCTGTTTCCAGCTACTATAGTTATTTACAACATTAACAATGTCTACACTGTATTTCTGATCAATTTGATGTTATTTAATGGACAAAAAATGTGCTTTTCTTTCAAAAACAAGGACATTTCAAAGTGACCCCAAACTTTTGAACGGTAGTGTTGCCCACTGCTTAGAGTAGGGTGGAGAAGGCAGGCACAATAGCAAAGTTCAGGGCTAGGTCTCTCCAGCCATTTGAACTTGTTGCCAGAGAGAGGAAAAGTGCGTGTGATCCATCACAATGACTAAGACAACAGGCCCCCTTTTCCTCCTCACATCATCCCTCCTCTCTCCTCATCCCTTCTCCAGCGTCTGTTTGGCATGGCAGAGTGGCAGAGGAGGCAGGTGACGGGAGGGGAGAGAGAGAGGTGACAGGGAGAGAGAGAGAAATAGAGAGAAAGACAGAAATACATGGGGAGCAAGAGAAAGAGAGAGAGAGAGGTGACGGGGGAGAAAGAGAAAGACGGGGGAGAAAGAGAGAGAAAGAGAGAGGTGACGGGGAGAAAGAGAAAGACGGGGGGAGAAAGAGAGAGAGAGAGAGAGAGAGGTGAAGGGGAGAAAGAGGAAGATGGGGAGAAAGAGAAAGAGAGAGTGTGCGCCCGAGAGAGTAAGAGAGAGAGAGTAAGAGAGTAAGAGAGAGAGAGTAAGAGAGAGAGAGAGAGAGAGAGAGAGAGAGAGAGAGAGAGAGAGAGAGAGAGAGAGAGAGAGATCCATCAGTCCGCACCGCGATCGGACGAACGAGGTACACGGAGAGGGGGATGACAAATGAGAGAGATGGAGAGGAGGGAGGATGAGTTTCTCAGAGAGACAGAGACAACACAGGGTCAGATAAACATGATGCTGCCAGTGACACTGTGACACAGCTACAATATGCCCAATTGCCCATGAGCGTGTTAACCAACTGTTACACAGGCTTACGATTTCAGCATGTTCCAGATTTTGTACGTGGTTGGGCACACCGTGAATTATCGCAATTTACCTCAACATTTCTCAGAACTACGGCACAGAGTTTTTTCTGGATAAGATCACATGGAGAGAAAAACTCCTGGCCATAAAACTTACAAAAACGTTTTCACTACATATGTGATTTAGTACATGTCCTATATCAATAAAATCTGTATGTAAGAATTGCTTTGACAAGGAAGCGTTTGTTTAGACAATGGACTCTGGGAATATATACCACATCTGTCAGTCATATTAGATGTATATATGCTGCGGAAGCCAACACATTCAGTACATCAGGATCATACTGTGCCCATCCAACTATCCCCTGTCCTGCCCTCACACACACACACACACAGGATCATACTGTGCCCATCCAACTATCCCCTGTCCTGCCCTCACACACACACACACACAGGATCATACTGTGCCCATCCAACTATCCCCTGTCCTGCCCTCTGCTCACTCAATCAGACACGTACGCACGCACGCACGTACGCACGCACGCACGCACGCACGCACGCACGCACGCACGCACGCACGCACATACATACATACACACACATACAGGATCCTACTGAGACAGACTGAGACACAGACTGAGACACAGACTGAGATACAGACTGAGACAGACTGAGACACAGACTGAGACACAGACTGAGACACAGACTGAGACAGACTGAGACACAGACTCAGGCACAGACTGAGACAGACTGAGACAGTATGACACAGACTGAGACAGTATGACACAGCCTGGGACAGACTGAAACACAGACGGAGACAGACTGAGACACAGACTGAGACACAGACTGAGCAGACTGAAACAGACTGAGACAGACTGAGACAGATTGAGACAGACTGAGACACAGACTGAGACACAGACTGAGACACAGACTGAGACAGACTGAGACACAGACTGAGACACAGACTGAGACAGACTGAGACAGTATGACACAGACTGAGATACAGACTGAGACACAGACTGAGCAGACTGAAACAGACTCAGACAGACTCAGACAGACTGAAACACATACTGAGACAGACTGAGACAGACTGAAACACAGACTGAGGCAGACTGAAACACAGACTGAGGCAGACTGAAACACAGACTGAGACAGACAGACTGAGACACAGACTGAGACAGACTGAAACACAGACTGAGACACAGACTGAGACACAGACTGAGACACAGACTGAGACAGACTGAGATACAGACTGAGACACAGACTGAGACAGACTGAGACAGTATGACACAGACTGAGACAGACTGAGACAGACTGAGACAGACTGAGACAGACTGAGACAGACTGAAACACATACTGAGACAGACTGAGACAGACTGAAACACAGACTGAGGCAGACTGAAACACAGACTGAGACAGACAGACTGAGACACAGACTGAGACAGACTGAAACACAGACTGAGACACAGACTGAGACACAGACTGAGACACAGACTGAGACAGACTGAGATACAGACTGAGACACAGACTGAGACAGACTGAGACAGTATGACACAGACTGAGACAGTATGACACAGACTGAGACAGACTGAAACACAGACGGAGACAGACTGAGACACAGACTGAGACACAGACTGAGACACAGACTGAGCAGACTGAGACAGACTGAGACAGACTGAGACACAGACTGAGACAGACTGAGACAGACTGAGACAGACTCAGACAGACTGAGACAGACTGAAACACAGACTGAGGCAGACTGAAACACAGACTGAGACACAGACTGAAACTAGCTACTGCCAGTCACAACGTTGCTACTGCCAGTCACCACCTAGCTACTGCCAGTCACAACGCAGCTACTGCCAGTCACCACCTAGTTACTGCCAGTCACCACCTAGCTACTGCTAGTTACCACCTAGGTACTGCCAGTCACCACCTAGCTACTGCCAGTCACCACCTAGCTACTGCCAGTCACCACCTAGCTACTGCCAGTCACCACCTAGCTACTGCCAGTCACCACCTAGCTACTGCCAGTCACCACCTAGCTCCTGCCAGTCACAAAGTAGCTACTGCCAACCAATCTATGGTGTGATGCCTGGCATCACTAGACTATATGGTGTATAACTCAGCTGAAGCAACAAACAGATAAAACAGAAAACACAACAGCTAGCCAAAGCTTTGTCCTGACCTAGAGCACATTACGTTCCTACATAGCATCGGCCTCCCAGGACAGAAGACGATTAATGGAATAATTAATCGAGAGAAAATTGTGAGCAGAGTCCAAAGGGTATCTATTTACTGTACCTAACACTAATTAAACTTGGAGCAGAGCAGACATGGTCATCCTAAACCAAGAAGGTGTCAAATACAGAGGCCATTTCTTTGATATGATGCAAGAGACATTGGGCACATGTGCAGTTTCACTAAACGCTGTTAATTATATATAACTAACAACGCTGTTAATTATATATAACTAACAGCTCTTGTTTAGAATGAAGTCTAGAATCATCATCAACATTGTAATATGAATAATCATCAACAATATAATATGAATAATCATCAACAGTATAATATGAATAATCATCAACAGTATAACATGAATAATCATCAACAGTATAATATGAATAATCATCAACAGTATAATATGAATAATCATCAACAGTATAACATGAATAATCATCAACAGTATAATATGAATAATCATCAACAGTATAATATGAATAATCATCAACAGTATAACATGAATAATCATCAACAGTATAATATGAATAATCATCAACAATATAAGTGGTCACAAGGCACCTTTCTAATCCTACCCACCAGCCTTATAGTGGAAATAATGACTCTAGCTGGAGGGGTTATGGAGAGAGACTTCTAGACAAACACACACAAGCATCTCAGAGGCAGGCAACAGGGCCTGACAATCATAGCTATGTAAACAAGCTTCCAGTCCCGTATTACATTATGATGTGTGTGTGTGTCTGTGTCTCCCTCCATCAACAGTAATGTCAGCTGAGTTCTCTGTCTGTATCTCTGTAACACATCTTACAAACAGCCTTGCCAATGCTGGACCAGGACAGGCTGCTGAGAATATAATAATTCACTGAACCAGAACAGGCTGCTGAGAAGGTTCCTTGGTGTCCACATCACCAACAAACTAACAAGGTCCAAGCACACCAAGACAGCCGTGAAGAGGGCACGACAAAACCTATTCCCCCTCAGGAGACTGAAAATATTTGGCATGGGTCCTTAGATCCTCAAAATGTTCTACAGCTGCACCATCGAGAGCATCCTGACTGGTTGCATCACTGCCTGGTATGGTAACTGCTCGGCCTCCGACTGCAAGGCACTACAGAGGGTAATGCGTACGGCCCAGTACATCACTGGGGCCAAACTTCCTGCCATCCAGGACCTCTACACCAGGCGGTGTCAGAGGAAGGCCCTAAATATTGTCAAAGACTCCAGCCACTCTAGTCATAGACTGTTCTCTCTGCTACCGCACGGCAAGCGGTACCGGAGCGCCAAGTCTAGGTCCAAGAGGCTTCTAAACAGCTTCTACCTCCAAGCCATAAGACTCCTGAACATCTAATCAAATGCCTACCCAGACTATTTGCAATGCCCCCCCCCCCCCCATCTATGCATAGTCACTTTAATAACTCTACCTACATGTACATGTTACCTCAACTAACCGGTGCCCCCGCAGATTGACTCTGTATCGGTACCCCCTGTGTATAGTCTCGCTATTGTTATTTTACTGCTGCTCTTTAATTACTTGTTACTTTTATTTCTCATTCTTACTCAGATTTTTAAAAAACTGCATTGTTGGTTAGGGGCTCGTAAGTAAGCATTTCACAGTAAGGTCTACACCTGTTGTATTCAGCGCATGTGACTAATAACATTTGATTTGATTTGAATTGAATATAATAATTCACTGGACCAAGACAGGCTGCTGAGAATACACTATATATGCAAAAGTATGCGGTCACCCCTTCAAATTAGTGGATTCGGCTATTTCAGCCACACCCATTGCTGACAGATGTATAAAATCGAGCACACAGCCATGCAATCTCCATAGACAAACATTGGCAGTCGAATGGTCCATATTGAAGAGCTCAGTGACTTTCAACGTGACACCGTCATAGGATGCCACCTTTCCAACAAGTTAGTTTGTCAAATTTCTGCCCTGCTAGAGCTGCCGTACTCAATAGTAAGTTCTGTTATTGTGAAGTGGAAACGCCTAGGAGCAACAAAGGCTCAGCCACAAAGTGGTAGGCCACACAAGCTCACAGAACGGGACTGCTGAGTGCTGAAGCGCTAGGCACGTAAACATTTTTGTCCTCGATTGCAAACTGCATCTAGAAGCAACGTCAGCACAATAACTGTTCGTCGGGAGCTTCATGAAGGGGTCCCATGGCCGAGCAGCCGCACTCAAGCCTACGATCACCATGCGCAATGCCAAGTGTCGGCTGCAGTGGTGTAAAGCTCGCCGTCATTGGACTCTGGAGCAGTTGAAACGCATTATCTGGAGTGATGAATCATGCTTCACCATCTGGCAGTCCGATGGACGAATCTGGGTTTAGCAGATGCCAGGAGAACACTTCCTGCCCGAATGTAAATTGACAACTGTAAAGTTTGGTGGAGGAGGAATAATGGTCTGGGACTGTTTTTCATGGTTCGGGCTAGGGCCCTTAGTTCCAGTGAAGGGAAATCTTAACGCTACAGCATACAATGACATTCTAGACAATTCTGTGCTTCCAACTTTGTGGCAACAATTTGGGGAAGGACCTTTCCTGTTTCAGCATGACAATGTCCCTGTGCACAAGGCGAGGTCCATACAGAATGGTTTGTGAAGATCAGTGTAGAAGAACTTGACTAGCCTGCACAGAGCCCTGACCTTAACCCCATCGAACACCTTTGGGATGAATTGGAACGCTGACTGTGATCCAGGCCTAATCGCCCAACATCAGTGCCCAACCGCACGAATGTTCTTGTGGCTGAATGGAAGCAAATCCCCACAGGAATGTTCCAACATTTAGTGGAAAGCCTTCCCAGAAAAGGGAATACAATTCATTTTTCAACCACTCCACAAATTTCTTGTTAATTAACTGTCACGATCTATCACAAGGATGACGCTGGAGAGACGAAGCAGGTACGGGGAGTAACATTTAATAAATAACGGACATGGAACGAGACATAAACAGCTTAGCAAACAGAAAAACAATCAATGCAGAAGCGGGGAACAGAGCTGGGGAACTGACACATATAGGGGAGAAAATGAACAGGTGATAAGAGAGTCCAGGTGAGTCCAATAATGCTGATGCGCGTGACGAGGAAAGGCAGGTGTACGTGATGGATGGCAGGAGTGAGTGATGCAAGGCATTCTGGCGCCCTCAAGCGCCAGGGGAGGGGAAGAGCGGGAGCAGACGTGACAGTACCCCCCCTCTAGGGGCGCCACCCGGCGTCCCACCTGGGCGAACCGGCCGAGACATGGGCGCTGGGCAAGCCGGTTGAGGCGTGGAAGCCCGACGAACCGGCAGGAGCGTGAGAGCCTGGCGAGCCGGCTGAGGCATGGGAGCCTGACGATCCGGCTGAGTCCAGACGCCTGTCGATCCCGCTGAGGAAACCCGATGATCCGGTGGATTGTGACGTGGGATGGGAAGCCACCGAGCCAACCGAGGCAATGAAACCTCTCGAGCCAGCCAGGGCATGAAAGCTCGACGGGCTGGCTTAGGCACCCCCGGTTCCATCGGCGGCAGAATCCACCCCCGACGTCACCGACAAAACAAAAAACAACCAAACAAAAAACTCCTGGACAGGCTGGGCAGACAAGAACTGACGATCCAGCTGAGGCCCGACGTGGGATGGGCGCCCTCCGAACCAACCGGGGCAAGGAAACCTTTCGAGCCTGCTAGGGCGTGGAAGCCCGACGAGCAGGCTAGGCACCCCCGGTTCCATCGGTGTTGACCCAGAGCCGATGCCACTATACCAACCAGAACGCCAGTACTCCCCGATGCTTCGTGTGATGGCTTCTGCATTCTGTCACGATCTATCACAAGGATGACGCTGGAGAGACGAAGCAGGTACGGGGAGTAACATTTAATAAATAACGGACATGGAACGAGACATAAACAGCTTAGCAAACAGAAAAACAATCAATGCAGAAGCGGGGAACAGAGCTGGGGAACTGACACATATAGGGGAGAAAATGAACAGGTGATAAGAGAGTCCAGGTGAGTCCAATAATGCTGATGCGCGTGACGAGGAAAGGCAGGTGTACGTGATGGATGGCAGGAGTGAGTGATGCAAGGCATTCTGGCGCCCTCAAGCGCCAGGGGAGGGGAAGAGCGGGAGCAGACGTGACATTAACAAACTATAGTTTTACAGACAGTTTACAGACAGATTATTTCACTTATAATTCACTGTATCACAATTCCAGTGGGTTTAGAAGCTTCTGATAGGCTAATTTACATAATTTGAGTCAATTGGAGGTGTACCTGTGGATGTATTTCAAGACCTACCTTCAAACTCAGTGCCTCTTTGCTTGACATCATGGGAAAATCAAAAGAAATCAGCCAAGAACTCAGAAAATAAATTGTAGACCTCCACAAGTCTGGTTCATCCTTGGGAGCAATTTCGAAACGCCTGAAGGTACCACGTTCATCTGTACAAGCAATAGTACGCAAGTATAAACACCATGGAACCACGCAGCCATCATACCACTCAGGAAGGAGACGCGTTCTCTCCTAGAGATGAACGTACTTTGGTGCAAAACGTGCAAATCAATCACAGAACAACAGCAAAGGACCTTGTGAAGATGCTGGAGGAAACAGGTACAAAAGTATCTATATCCACCGTAAAACGAGTCCTATATCACCATAACCTGAAAGGCCGCTCAGCAAGGAAGAAACCACTGCTTCAAAACCGCCATAAAAAAGCCAGTTTGCAACTGCACATGGGGACAAAGATCGTACTTTTTGGAGAATTGTCCTCTGGTCTGATGAAACAAAAATAGAACTGTTTGGCCATAATGACTATCGTTATGTTTGGAGGAAAAAGGGGGAGGCTTGCAAGCCGAAGAACACCATCCCAACCGTGAAGCATGGGGTTGGCAGCATCATGTTGTGAGGATGCTTTGCTGCAGGAGGGACTGGTGCACTTCACAAAATAGATGGCATCATAAGGGAGGAAAATTATGTGGATATATTGAAGCAACATCTCAAGACATCAGTCAGGAAGTTAAAGCTTGGTTGCAAATGGACAATGACCCCAAGCATACTTCCAAAGTTGTGGCAAAATGGCTTAAGGACAACAAAGTCAAGGTATTGGAGTGGCCATCACACAGCCCTGACCTCAATACTATAGAAAATTTGTGGGCAGAACTGAAAAAGCGTGTGCGAGCAAGGAGGCCTACAAACCTGATTCAGTTACACCAGCTCTGTCAGGAGGAGTGGGCCAAAATTCACCCAACTTATTGTGGAAAGCTTGTGGAAGGCTACCCGAAACGTTTGACCTTGGTTAAACAATTTAAAGGCAATGCTACCAAATACTAATTGAGTGTATGCAAACTTCTGACCCACTGAGAATGTGATGAAAGAAATAAAAGCTGAAATAAATCTTTCTCTCTACTATTATTCTTACATTTCACATTCTTAAAATGACCTAAGACAAGGAATTTTTACTAGGATTAAATGTCAGGAATTGTGAAAAACGGAGTTTAAATGTATTTGGCTGAGGTGTATGTAAACTTCCGACTTCAACTGTGTATACACACACACACAAATACACACACGCAAGCAAGCACGCATGCTCACACACACACACACGCACGCACGCACGCACGCACGCACGCACGCACGCACGCACGCACGCACGCACGCACGCACGCACGCACGCACGCACGCACGCACGCACACAGACTTTGCCAAACTTGACCTATATAAGCCAATAGACCCACTAAGATGATACAGTATGAGTAGATAGGTTTCTGAGAAATGATCCAGGTTCAATATCACATCATTATAATCTTGTAAGTCAGTCCTTACCTTTAAATGACCCTAACAGTGACCGAAGGCCTTCCTTTGAACAGGAAGGTAACATTGAACGGTAAGTAGCACACAGTACAGATCTGACGTCACTGTCAGCAGAATGGCACACATACACACACACAGAGAGAGAGAGAGAGAGAGAGAGAGAGAGAGAGAGAGAGAGAGAGAGAGAGAGAGAGAGAGAGAGAGAGAAATAGAGAGAGAGAGAGAGAAAGAGAGAGAGAGAGAGAGAGAGAAAGAGAGAAAGAGAGAGAGAGAGAGAGAGAGAGAGAGAGAGAGAGAGAGAGAGAGAGAGAGAGAGAGAGAGAGAGAAAGAAAGAGAGAAAGAGAGAGAGAGACACACACACACAGACCCAGACAATTGCCCAGAAAGCATTCAGCACAGAGGACAGTGTAATGTCAGCGTACAGATCCCTGCAAGCAGATAATAGAGACATTCCACAAGAAGAGCTCATCTTGCCAAACTACCACCCATCTCTCATATAATATACATAACCCAGCACATTGCATGGAATCACGTCACCAAGATTCTAGAATGAGATCATTCCAAAAGAACACTATCGATCACCATCAAATCAAATCAAACTTTATCAGACAGACAGACACAACTGTTGTCGTATACTGAGTATCTGTATAGAGACCACACACCATGCAGGATTACGTACTGTCCAGCACTGAATGATCTGGTCATCCATTAACCTTTGAACAATTGGTCTGTGCTACGTGCCACTCCACTGTCTTCTGGTGTTGATTATTCACTTATATACACCAGTGGTGGTTCTCAGCCTATTCCCTATATAGTGAACTAGTTTAGACCAGACCCCTATGGGCCCTGGCCAAAAGTAGTTCACGATATTGTGAAAAGGGTGCATTTTGGGATGCACATTTGGCCTAATGGTCAGTTGTCCGTGAGAAGGATAGTGTAACTGGGGCCCGGGGTAGTGGGTACAGTAAGCTGAGTGAATAGCAACAGAGGTCATGTATCAACAGTTAGACCACCACCCCAAGCACTTCTTCTTTCTCCTTTTCTGGAAAACATGTCTTCTCTCATTTCTGTTTACAACACTTTGTCAGCACAGGCTGTGTGTGTGTGTGTTTGGTGTGTGTTTGGTACGTGCTTGGTGTGTGTTTGGTGTGTGTTTGGTGTGTGTGTGTTTGGTGTGTGTGTGTTTGGTGTGTGTGTGTTTGGTGTGTGTGTTTTTGGTGTGTGTTTGGTGTGTGTTTGGTATGTGTTTGGTGTGTGTGTGCTTGGTGTGTGTTTGGTGTGTGTTTGGTGTGTGTTTGGTATGTGTTTGGTGTGTGTGTGCTTCGTGTGTGTTTGGTGTGTGTTTGGTGTGTATTTGGTATGTGTTTGGTGTGTGTGTGCTTGGTGTGTGTTTGGTATGTGTTTGGTGTGTGTGTGCTTGGTATGTGTTTAGTGTGTGTGTGCTTGGTGTGTGTTTTGTGGGTGTGTGCTTGGTGTGTGCTTGGTGTGTGTTTTGTGTGTGTGTTTGGTGTGTGTTTGGTATGTGTTTGGTGTGTGTGTGCTTGGTGTGTGTTTGGTGTGTGTTTGGTATGTATTTGGTGTGTGTGTGTGCTTGGTGTGTGCTTGGTATGTGTTTTGTGTGTGTGTGTTTGGTGTGTGTTTGGTATGTGTTTGCTGTGTGTTTGGTGTGTTTGTTATGTGTTTGGTGTGTGTGTGCTTGGTGTGTGTTTGGTGTGTGTTTGGTGTGTGTTTGGTGTGTGTGTGTTTGGTGTGTGTGTGTTTGGTGTGTGTGTTTTTGGTGTGTGTTTGGTGTGTGTTTGGTATGTGTTTGGTGTGTGTGTGCTTGGTGTGTGTTTGGTGTGTGTTTGGTATGTGTTTGGTGTGTGTGTGCTTCGTGTGTGTTTGGTGTGTGTTTGGTGTGTGTTTGGTGTGTATTTGGTATGTGTTTGGTGTGTGTGTGCTTGGTGTGTGTTTGGTATGTGTTTGGTGTGTGTGTGCTTGGTATGTGTTTAGTGTGTGTGTGCTTGGTATGTGTTTTGTGTGTGTGTGCTTGGTGTGTGCTTGGTGTGTGTTTGGTATGTGTTTGGTGTGTGTGTGCTTGGTGTGTGTTTGGTGTGTGTTTGGTATGTATTTGGTGTGTGTGTGTGCTTGGTGTGTGCTTGGTATGTGTTTTGTGTGTGTGTGTTTGGTGTGTGTTTGGTATGTGTTTGCTGTGTGTTTGGTGTGTGTTTGTTATGTGTTTGGTGTGTGTGTGCTTGGTGTGTGTTTGGTGTGTGTTTGGTGTGTGCTTGGTATGTGTTTTGTGTGTGTGTGTGTGTGTGTTTGGTGTGTGTTTGGTATGTGTTTGGTGTGTGTGTGCTTGTTGTGTGTTTGGTATGTGTTTGGTGTGTGTGTGCTTGGTATGTGTTTAGTGTGTGTGTGCTTGGTATGTGTCTTGTGTGTGTGTGCTTGGTGTGTGCTTGGTGTGTGTTTTGTGTGTGTGTGTGTGTTTGGTGTGTGTTTGGTATGTGTTTGGTGTGTGTGTGCTTGGTGTGTGTTTGGTGTGGGTTTGGTATGTATTTTGTGTGTGTGTGTGCTTGGTATGTGTTTTGTGTGTGTGTGTTTGGTGTGTGTTTGGTATGTGTTTGGTGTGTGTGTGCTTGGTGTGTGTTTGGTGTGTGTTTGGTGTGTGCTTGGTGTGTGTTTTGTGTGTGTTTGGTGTGTGTGTGTGCTTGGTGTGTGCTTGGTATGTGTTTTGTGTGTGTGTGTTTGGTGTGTGTTTGGTATGTGTTTGGTGTGTGTGTGCTTGGTGTGTGTTTGGTGTGTGTTTGGTGTGTGTTTGGTGTGTGTTTGGTATGTGTTTGGTGTGTGTGTGCTTGGTGTGTGTTTGGTGTGTGTTTGGTGTGTGCTTGGTGTGTGTTTTGTGTGTGTGTGTGTGTGTTTGGTGTGTGTTTGGTATGTGTTTGGTGTGTGTGTGCTTGGTGTGTGTTTGGTGTGTGTGTGTTTGGTGTGTGTTTGGTGTGTGCTTGGTATGTGTTTTGTGTGTGTGTGTGTGTGTTTGGTGTGTGTTTGGTATGTGTTTGGTGTGTGTGTGCTTGGTGTGCGTTTGGTATGTGTTTGGTGTGTGTGTGCTTGGTATGTGTTTAGTGTGTGTGTGCTTGGTATGTGTTTTGTGTGTGTGTGCTTGGTGTGTGCTTGGTGTGTGTTTTGTGTGTGTGTGTGTGTGTTTGGTGTGTGTTTGGTATGTGTTTGGTGTGTGTGTGCTTGGTGTGTGTTTGGTGTGTGTTTGGTATGTATTTGGTGTGTGTGTGTGCTTGGTGTGTGCTTGGTATGTGTTTGGTGTGTGCTTGGTGTGTGTTTTGTGTGTGTGTGTGTGTTTGGTGTGTGTTTGATATGTGTTTGGTGTGTGTGTGCTTGGTGTGTGTTTGGTGTGTTTTTGGTATGTATTTGGTGTGTGTGTGTGCTTGGTGTGTGTTTGGTATGTGTTTTGTGTGTGTGTGTTTGGTGTGTGTTTCGTATGTGTTTTGTGTGTGTGTGCTTGGTGTGTGTTTGGTGTGTGTTTGGTATGTGCTTGGTGTGTGTTTGGTGTGTGTGTGTGCTTGGTGTGTGTTTGGTGTGTGTGTGCTTGGTGTGTGTTTGGTGTGTGTGTGCTTGGTATGTGTTTAGTGTGTGTGTGCTTGGTATGTGTTTTGTGTGTGTGTGCTTGGTGTGTGCTTGGTGTGTGTTTGGTATGTGTTTGGTGTGTGTGTGCTTGGTGTGTGTTTGGTGTGTGTTTGGTATGTATTTGGTGTGTGTGTGTGCTTGGTGTGTGCTTGGTATGTGTTTTGTGTGTGTGTGTTTGGTGTGTGTTTGGTATGTGTTTGCTGTGTGTTTGGTGTGTGTTTGTTATGTGTTTGGTGTGTGTGTGCTTGGTGTGTGTTTGGTTTGTGTTTGGTGTGTGTTTGGTGTGTGCTTGGTATGTGTTTTGTGTGTGTGTGTGTGTGTTTGGTGTGTGTTTGGTATGTGTTTGGTGTGTGTGTGCTTGGTGTGTGTTTGGTATGTGTTTGGTGTGTGTGTGCTTGGTATGTGTTTGGTGTGTGTGTGCTTGGTGTGTGTTTGGTGTGTGTTTGGTGTGTGCTTGGTGTGTGTTTTGTGTGTGTGTGTGTGTGTTTGGTGTGTGTTTGGTATGTGTTTGGTGTGTGTGTGCTTGGTGTGTGTTTGGTGTGTGTTTGGTATGTATTTGGTGTGTGTGTGTGCTTGGTGTGTGCTTGGTATGTGTTTTGTGTGTGTTTGGTGTGTGTTTGGTATGTGTTTGGTGTGTGTGTGCTTGGTCTGTGTGTGCTTGGTGTGTGTTTGGTGTGTGTTTGGTGTGTGCTTGGTGTGTGTTTTGTGTGTGTGTGTGTGTGTTTGGTGTGTGTTTGATATGTGTTTGGTGTGTGTGTGCTTGGTGTGTGTTTGGTGTGTTTTTGGTATGTATTTGGTGTGTGTGTGTGCTTGGTGTGTGTTTGGTATGTGTTTGATATGTGTTTGGTGTGTGTGTGCTTGGTGTGTGTTTGGTGTGTTTTTGGTATGTGTTTTGTGTGTGTGTGCTTGGTGTGTGCTTGGTGTGTGTTTGGTATGTGTTTGGTGTGTGTGTGCTTGGTGTGTGTTTGGTGTGTGTTTGGTATGTATTTGGTGTGTGTGTGTGCTTGGTGTGTGCTTGGTATGTGTTTTGTGTGTGTGTGTTTGGTGTGTGTTTGGTATGTGTTTTGTGTGTGTGTGCTTGGTGTGTGTTTGGTGTGTGTTTGGTATGTGCTTGGTGTGTGTTTGGTGTGTGTGTGTGCTTGGTGTGTGTTTGGTGTGTGTGTGCTTGGTGTGTGTTTGGTGTGTGTGTGTTTGGTGTGTGTTTGGTATGTGTTTGGTGTGTGCTTGGTGTGTGTTTGGTGTGTGTTTGGTGTGTGTTTGGTGTGTGCTTGGTGTGTGTTTGGTGTGTGCTTGGTGTGTGCTTGGTGTGTGTGTGTTTGGTGTGTGCTTGGTGTGTGTTTGGTGTGTGTGTGTTTGGTGTGTTGTTGTTTTCTGTACCTCTCCACAGAGGGGCTCCTGTAGGGCAGACATGTACAGTTAGCGCCGCTAAAATAATTGATTTTCTTATTCCCTTCATCTTTTTATATCTCCATCCATCGGCTTGGCAGACTGCCATTCAAGTCTTTTTTCTTGTCATTTATTTCAGGCGTGCTAGCTATCTCTCTCGTTGTTTGCCTCTTTGTTGCCGTGGTGAGCTGTTTGCCTCTGTTTTGCCATGGTGAGCTGTTTGCCTCTGTGTTGCAGTGATTGAGCTGTTTGCCTATTTGTTGCCGTGGTTGAGCTGTTTGCCTCTGTGTTGCCGTGGTCGAGCTGTTTTCCTCTTTGTTGCCGTGGTGAGCTGTTAGCCTCTGTGTTGCCGTGGTGGAGCTGTTTTCCTCTTTGTTGCCGTGGTGAGCTGTTAGCCTCTGTGATGCCGTGGTTGAGCTGTTTGCCTCTTTGTTGCCATGATTGAGCTGTTAGCCTCTGTGTTGCCGTGGTGAGTGTAGGAGAAGTGACTGACACGGACTAACCACTGCGTTCTGACACAGAGAGACGGATGTAGCCTGCTGTGTCCCTCTCCATACACTCAACAACATTCACAATCAAATGGCTTTCGTTAAGCCTATATATCATAATAACAAAGATACATTTAAATCCTCCAAGAGAAGAGTTGAGATTTCCTATACTATGTCTAGTGTGTTGCTGCTGGCAACACCAGGGTTGTGGGTTTGATTCTCACATATACTGAATACGTGTCACTGTCAATGTTGACAGTTCTCTAAGTTGCTTTGGATAAAAGCGTCTGCTAAATTACCATTTTATATCAAAATATTCAAGAACCATCCAAGAAACGACTTGAGATGTATCCTGTATTGACAGCTATATGATGAACATGACAAAGACCATCCATGTGGCATCCTATTCAGGACGGTAGAATGGGGAACATAACATTGCATCCCAGTGCCTCTCCATCATCCCTTGGTACCATTTCCAAGTACAGATGTAGGATCTTAATTTGATCAATCTTTTATTGCTGATAATTTTCATGCACAGCAAGAAATGTAAACTTGTAGTGTATTCAAGGTTTAAAAAGGCTTCTAAAGGTTGTTATTTCCACTTTAAAATGTCATACTTGATTTGCCGTAACAAAAAGTTTATCAACCCCTACAAAAACTGTTCATTAATTATAATCCACATAATAATTCACATTTCCTGTTGTAGCAAACTGGCTCAAATGAAGATCATATATCTGTAAAGGTTTGAGATACAATATATCCTTTATATAGGCTACAGCTTTATGATGAACATATCAAAGACCATGTGACATACTGAGCCATAAAACAGACGGGGGAACATTACATCCTAGTGCCTTGGAATCCATTTCATTAAGGTCCTTTCTTTATAGGCTGGTGATTCTAATGCGGAGACTGATTCTGTATGAAATAGCATCATATTCCCTAAATATGTGTGTGTGTGTGTGTCTTTTGTCTCTTTCCCCAACTATGGGAATTGGGTGGAGGGTGTTGGAGTGTCAAGGAAACTGTGAATTGGGTGGAGGGTGTTGGGGTGGCAAGGAAACTGTGAATTGGGTGGAGGGTGTTGAAGTGGCAAGGAAACTGTGAATTGGGTGGAGGGTGTTGAAGTGGCAAGGAAACTGTGAATTGGGTGGAGGGTGTTGGGGTGGCAAGGAAACTGTGAATTGGGTGGAGGGTGTTGGGGTGGTAAGGAAACTGTGAATTGGGTGGAGGGTGTTGGGGTGGTAAGGAAACTGTGAATTGGGTGGAGGGTGTTGGGGTGGCAAGGAAACTGTGAATTGGGTGGAGGGTGTTGGGGTGGTAAGGAAACTGTGAATTGGGTGGAGGGTGTTGGGGTGGCAAGGAAACTGTGAATTGGGTGGAGATTGTTGGGGTTGGAATGTAAACTGTGAATTGAGGGCTGGGTGTAGCTTTAGAGTGATTTCTCACGAGGGAGGGAGGCGGGAGGGAGGAAACAGACATTCCCTCATTGCTGTGTTCCCAGGGGGCCGAGGGTGTTGGAAGGGTCATGGAGCAAGCAGCCATTGGGGCTTTACAGACTCCGCTACTCCTCCTCTCCACTCAGACAGGAGGAATGTCAGTTCTAGTAATTCAATTTCTATATCGTCCATAGCTCCCTCCGGCCTCCCTCCCTCCCTCCCCCTGGTACAGGCTTGCCTCAGCATCAGGGCTGACATTACTGCTGGTGACTGCTGCAGACCCTGCCTCATTGGCCTTTGACCCCATGCTGCTTAAGCATGGTCCCCATGCTGAAGCTAGTCTTTCATGACAGAATGTTAAACACATACACACAAAGTTCTGGTCATGCTAATTCAGACACTGCCTCCATAACCTTGGTCCGACGTCCCCTGCCTGCTGTAACATGGAGACCATACTGGTGCAGGCCTGCCTCCTCATAGAAATAACATACTAATAGAAGCCGGGCCACACGTTACTGAAAGACGACTTGAAGGGGAATGTCTTGTTCTAGTAATTCAATTTCTATATCGTCCATAGCTTTTAAGTAAGAATTTCAGTGTACTGTTTTACACCTGTTGTATCCTGTGCACGTCACTCCCTGCCTGTTGTAGCCCTGTGTTAGTGAAAAGGACCTAACACTGCTTGTTTAGCGAGTACCACTTCCCCCTGATTCGGCCCATACCTTGTGCGAACTCAGGACCTCTGCCTCGCTAGCACATGTGACCGCCCTCCTGCAGCGTCCTACCTGTCGGCGCCACGTGAATAGCTAGCTATTTACTGGTGCAAGTGGGGACACTTCAGGCTGAGAAGTACGTTTCAGACATCACCATGTGCTACTCTAGCATGGTGGTGGCTGTTGTAGCCCTGTGTTAGCATGGTGGTGGCTGTTGTAGCTCTATGTTAGCATGGTGGTGGCTGTTGTAGCCCTGTGTTAGCATGGTGGTTACCAATGACCATGCTAACCTCTCTGCAGGCCGTCCCACTTTCACATAAGGGCTGAATCATGACACCGAATCAGACATGGATTGTTATATGGAGAGCAAAGCAGCAGTGAGCCTGGGAGAGATGAGCATGCAAGGAGGAGGAGGAGGAGGAGGAGGAGGAGGAGGAGGAGGAGGAGGAGGAGGAGGAGGAGGAGGAGGAAGTGAGTTTGGTTTGGATTGATCAGACTGCTGAGGTGTTGTCAGTAGCCTGCCCTAAGCAGTTTGGTACATTCTGCAAAACCACTTCAACTATGAAACCTCCCTGCTTAACTTGTATGTGTGCTGACACACACACACACGCACGCACGCACGCACGCACGCACGCACGCACGCACGCACGCACACACACACACACACACACACACACACACACACACACACACACACACACGAGAGCGAGAGGCGGGGGGCTGGACGCTAAAAACGTGTTTGTGTGTTTCAGCACCATGGACAGCAGCCTGCTACTGGAAACAAGGCAACTCAATTACTCGAGTTACTACAGTGACTCCAAGTGATACAAAGTGATGATTGCATAGGCCTCCGGATTAATTTATGAAATGTGTAAAAACAAAGATTCTCTCTCAAGATGATCATTAGTCAATTACTCTAAATGTCAATCCAAAGCACAACCTGAACTTGAATTATTAGTGTACCAGGGCTCTCCAACCCTGTTCCTGGAGAGCTACCATCCTGTAGGTTTTCACGCCAACCCCAGTTGTAACTAACCTAATTCATGTTATCAACCACCTAATTATTAGCATCAGGTGCGCTAGATTAGGGTTAGAGCGAAACCTTACAGGACGGTAGCTCTCCAGGAACAGGGTTGGAGAGCCCGGGGTAGACCGTTGTCTAAAAACAGAACTGCACTGCATTTAGGCTACGTAGCTAGATTCAAGAATTAAGTCATGTTTATGTCAAAAAAAGTATACAACGAATAACAGCTAACATGCACACAGCAAACACATTGTCTGGAGACTTATTCTTCCACGCCACCATGAAACAACAACGAAAAGCATCACAAGTTCAAGGCAAATACATAGAGCTAGCCATGGGTATAGGCTAAGTAAGACCTTACCTTCACAGATATTTGAAATGTACCTGGTCGCATCAGCAGGGTTGCTGTCTTGTTAGATCTCTATTCCGACCATCACTGAGGCTGGCACGTGAGTCACCGAATGGTCGCGGGCAGACTAGGGTGATAATGATTCGTTTATTTCTGTCACTGCTTGACTGAAACCCTAGCAGTTGACCCCTCCAGTTTCACCATATGACCCCCGTATGGAAAAGTGAGCAGTCCAAAACAAAACGTTACATTAATAACTATTTAATGTGAACTATAAAATGGATTTAAGGCATAGCCTAAAATATGAGTTAATAATGTCTACCAAAATCACAACGAAATTATCTCAATATGAATAGTGTTGAGTCCACGTTGTTTATTTGTGTCGCTCTCCTCTCGTTCCGCTATCCAACTCATTCATATAGGATAGAAAAGTCATATAGAGGCCAATTCCAGGCTCCTTTCAATTCACATGCAACGCAAAAACAAAGTATCCAAAGCTGCTTAAAATAATCTCAAAATACGCCCAAAGAAACGACAAAAATATATGTTCTGATAAGGCATGCATCCGTATACCACCAGCGCCCGGTTGGACGGAGTTTGATAGGTTGTATTGTGACTGCCTGGTATCTGCTGGGTATCTTTAAAATACGGTCCTTACACCCATACCGCGCATAACTAAAGCATGTGTAACGGTCACAAAGCAGTTTTCCACAATTAGAAGTGGTCAGATTTCCTGTCCCGAGGGTCCTTTGAGAAATAACCGTCAGGGATTTGAAACTGTTTTTTCTCCCCTCCCCGTTTTGGCTCCGCTGGTAGGCTTGTGGCTGCAGTTGGTTCGGTTAGTCCATCAGCGAATGTAGCCCGTATTCCTGACACTCGGGTAGTCGCCCTATAATTCCTGTACTGGGCGGCTTGTTCGTTATAACCTAGCTGTGTAGCGTATTTCCTCGCGCTCGCAGCGCAAATGGAAATCAGCAGGCTAAAAAATGATCGGCATTGGTGATGCTCCAATCGAAAGCGTTGAGATTGAGACAGAAGAAAGAGACGTAGGAAAATCTCACCGCTGAATAGAGTTAACCACGGCTGAGCAGACAGAGCAGAGAAAGTGGTCATTCAAGTCAGCGCTCCTCGCAGCCTATGCCCAAATGTTCATGTAGTATATGGCTGTTGTAAAACTGTGACAAGTTGAATCATTACAATATCGACTCTTGAGATTCAGCCTTTGGAGAGATGGCGACGTGAAGAGCATCCCTAAGAGTTACATTCGACACCTCTGTCCTATTCTCATCTTCGACAGGAGGACTCTATGAGAATAGAAACTCATCGCATTAATTGCCCACTGTTCGTGAAGCGGTTATGAACCGCTGTAATTTCATAGACTAGACTAGTTTACTCTCACTGCAAGTTTTGTTATATTTCTGCCCACTTTGGTAGATTTCAACATTGTCTGTCTTTATAGCCTATTTCAGACATTTCTCACGGCTGTTTGTGTATTTCAGCAGCACGGCCTCATCAACATGTGACACACACACTGACAGAAATGTGTCTGTTTCATCACCATGGATAACAACTTAGCTATAAGAATGCATAAGTGTTATACTGCTTACAATGCATAAGGAATTATAATATAACATTTATAATAATTCATAAAATATTTATACACACTTATAAGTGTTTATAATGGCTTATTCATGAAAGTTATTTTAAAGTGTCCGAATAAACATTGGGAGCAAAAAGAGAGGAGAGAGCAGAAAGAGAGAGAGCGATAGCACAGAGACCAGAGAGAGGAGAGAGAGCAGAGAGAAAGATTGAACCCAGCTATAACGTGAGAGAGAGGGGCACAGAGAGAGAGAGAGAAAAATATGTTTACCATGCCAAAAAAGCCCCTTAAAACTTCTTATGGCTGCAATCCCATTAACGGGATGATATGACAACAGCCAGTGAAAGTGCAGGGCGCCAAATTCAAACAACAGAAATCTCATAATTAAAATTGCTCAAACATACATATATCTTATACCATTTTAAAGGTAATCTTGTTGTTAATCCCACCAAAGTGTCCGATTTCAAATAGGCTTTTCAGCGAAAGCACCACAAATGATTATGTTAGGTCACCACCAACTCACAGAAAAATTCTGCCATTTTTCCAGCCAAAGAGAGGAGTCACAAAAAGCACAAATAGAGATAAAATGAATCACTAACCTTTGATGATCTTCCTCAGATGACACTCATAGGACTTCATGTTACACAATACATATTTGTCTTGTTCGATTAAGTTCATATTTATATCCAAAAACCTCAGTTTACAATTGGTGCCATGTTCAGAAATGCCTCCAAAATTTCCGGAGAAATTGCAGAGAGCCACGTCAAATAACATAAATACTCATCATAAACTTTGATGAAAGATACATGTTTTACATAGAATTAAAGATACACTTGTTCTTAATGCAACCGCTGTGTCAGATTTCAAAAAGCTTTACGGCAAAATACAATATTCAATCATCTGAAAACAGCGTTCAGCTACAAAAGCAAGCCATACAGTTACCCGCCAAATTGTGCAGTCAACAAAACTCATACAAAGCATTAGAAATCTTCACTTACCTTTGCTGATCTTCGTCGGAATGCACTCCCAGGACTTCCACTTCCACAAGAAATGTTTGTTTTGTTCGGTAATGTCCATAATTTATGTCCAAATAGCTATTTTTGTAGCGTGTTTGGTAAACAAATCCAACATCAGGAAGCGCGTTCACTAAAAGCTGACGAAATGTCCAAAAGTTCCGTAACAGTCAGTAGAAACATGTCAATCGATGTATTGAATCAATCTTTAGAATGTTTTTAACATAAATCTTGAATAACGTTCCAACCGGAGAATTACATTGACTTCAGATGAGCGATGGAACAGAGCTCCCTCTCATGTGAACGCGCATGGTCAAAGAATGGTCAGGTCATGGCAGACCTGACTCATTCCCCTCTCATTCGGTCCCCTTCACAGTAGAGGCATCAGACAAGGTTCTACAGACTGTTGACATCTAGTGGAAGCCGTAGGAAGTGCAAACTCATCCATATCTCGCTGTGATTTCAATAGGATCTTGGTTGAAAATCGACCAGCCTCAGAATTTCCACTTCCTGTTTGGATTTTTTCTCAGGTTTTTGCTTGCCATATGAGTTCTGTTATACTCACAGACATAATTCAAACAGTTTTAGAAACTTCAGAGTGTTTTCTATCCAATACTAATAATACTATGCATATATTAGCAACTATGACTGAGGGGCAGGCCGTTTACTCTGGGCATCTCTGTGCACCTTTCATCCAAGCTACTCAATACTGCCCCTGCAGCCATAAGAAGTTAAATTGAAATTGAATTGAAAGAGTGAAAGAGGAGAGAGAGGGAGCAGCAGCTTGAACACAGAGAGCAGAGAGAGCAGAGAGAGCAGAGAGAGCAGAGATAACAGAGAGAACAGAGAGAGCAGAGAGGGAAGAGAGGGCAGAGAGTAGAAAGAGCAGAGAGAGCAGAGAGAACAGAGAGAATAGAGAGAACAGAGAGAGTAGAGAGGGCAGAGAGAGCAGAGAGAGCAGAGAGAGCAGAGAGAACAGAGAGAGCAGAGAGAACAGAGAGAGCAGAGATAACAGAGAGAACAGAGAGAGCAGAGGGAGCAGAGAGGGAGCAGAGAGGGCAGAGAGAGCAGAGAGAGCAGACTGGGACACATAGACCACACCCAGCCAACCAACCAACCTGTCCAGGGGCCAAAACAAGCAGTGGTCCATCTGGTGTGCCTAGCTGCTTTAGGAGTTCAGCCAGCATGTTAATGACCAGTGACTGGGATACTTAGCTGGTGCTGAGCCCCACTGGGCAGCAGGGTCTGGCTGGGTGCTGCTGAGATGGCAGATCAGCTATACAAATTATGACATGTTAACCTTTATGTAATATCAGACTAAAGAAACGTGATTTGTTTTAAGTCAAGAGAGGGCTTTACATGAAGAATATGTTACAATGCTGTTTTTATAAAGGATTGCCAATGACAGGAGGATGAGGATAGGGCAAGAGGGGTACAATATATTGCTGTCTCTAATTCCTTACTCTCTGTATTCCCTGATCATTTTAGAACAAATAAAATATTTATCACAAAAAGAGGGGTTTTCATGGAAAGACCGCAATATGCATTTGTAAAAGATGCAGGGATGATCTGAAAGCTCTTGGCCACAGGAAATGTGTTACAGTAATTATAGTTGCTTTAGAAGTTGGCTACTTATATAGACTGGCTGATATACGGACATACAATAAACGGAGACAATTTGGACTGAAAGAAGTGTCCTCTTCCAACAATCCGAAAAAATATGGAAAAAGCTAATGAGACAATGTCTGGTACAAAACATTCATTCGATTACAATCGCAGACATTTCCCAATGGGCACAGACGTCATTTCAATTTCTAGTTTTGATTTACATTTGAATGAGTTGTCAACTAACGTGAATTCAGCATGAAATCAACAAAACATCCCACCAAATCATTGGATTTAGGGTAAAAGTTGACTGAAAAAATATGAAATTCCCTTACGTTGACAACTTAACGAATCCAATCAGTTTTCCACGTTGATTCAACATCATCAAATTGTCACGTTCCTGACCTATTTCTGTTAGTTTGTTGTATGTGTTAGTTGGTCAGGACGTGAGTTTGGGTGGGCATTCTATGTTGTCTGTTTCTATGTTGGTTTAGGGTTGCCTGGTATGGCTCTTAATTAGAGGCAGGTGTTTGGCGTTCCTCTAATTGAGAGTCATATTTAGGTAGGTTGTTTCACAGTGTTCGTTGTGGGTGGTTGTCTCCTGTGTCAGTGTTTGTCGCACCATACGGGACTGTTCGGTATGTTTGTTCATCGTCATTTTGTGTAGTCTATTTTTCCCTGTTTGTGCGTTCTTCGCGTTATTTGTAAGTTCGTATTGTTCAGGTCTGTCTATACATTTCGGTTTTGTTATTTTGTAGTTTATTCAAGTCTAGGTCGTTTTCTGTCTTCATTGTTTTGTCGTGTCTTTATTAAATTATGTATTCACAACCCGCTGCGCCTTGGTTCAATCACTACTCCTCCTCTTCGGTTGAAGAGGAGGAGAACCACCGTTACAGAACCACCCACCAATCCAGAATCAAGCAGCGGTGTAATCAGAGGAAGGGACAGCGCAAGAAGGAGGAATGGACTTGGGAGGATGTATTAGACGGTAAAGGTTGCTACACATGGGAGGAGATCCTGGCTGGAAGGGATCGCCTCCCATGGGGACAGCTGGAGGCACTGAGGAGAGCAGAGGCAATCGGAGAAGGGAACCGGCGTTATGAGGGGACGCGTCTTGCACGGAAGCCCGAAAAGCCCGTGAGTACTACCCAAAAATTTCTTGGGGGGGGGCTAAGAGGTAGTGGGCCAAGGGCAGGTAGGAGACCTGCGCCCACTTCCCAGGCTAACCGTGGAGAGCGGGAGTACGGGCAGACACCGTGTTACGCAGTAGAGCGCACGGTGTCTCCTGTACGTGTGCATAGCCCAGTGCGGGTTATTCCACCTCCCCGCACTGGTAGGGCTAGATGGAGCATTGAGCCAAGCGCCATGAAGCCGGCTCTACATATCTGGCCACCAGTACGTCTCCTTGGGCCGGCTTACATGGCACCAGCCTTACTGGTGCCTTACGCATGGTGTCCCCGGTTCGCCTACATAGCCCGGTGCGGGTTATTCCACCTCCCCGCACTGGTCGGCGACGGGGAGCATTCAGCCAGGTAAGGTTGGGCAGGCTCAGTGCTCAAGGGAGCCAATACGCCTGCACGGTCCGGTATTTCCGGCGCTACCTCCCCGCCTCAGCCCAGTACCACCAGTGCCTACACCACGCACCAGGCTTCCAGTGCGTTTCCAGAGCCCTGTTCCTCCTCCACGCACTCTCTCTATGGTGCGTGTCTCCAGTCCGGTGCCTCCAGTTCCGGCACCACGCACTAAGCCACCTGTGCGTCTCCAGAGCCCTGTACACACTGTTCCTTCTCCCCGTACTCGTCCTGAGGTGCGTGCACTCAGCCCGGTGCCACCAGTGCCGGTACCACGCACCAGGCATATAGTACGTTTTGAGAGTCCAGTGTGCCCTGTCCCTGCTCCCCGCACTAGGCTTGAAGTGCGTGTCTCCAGTCCGGTGCCTCCAGTTCCGGCACCACGCACCAGGCCTACAGTGCGTCTCAGCCGGCCAGAGTCTGCCGTCTGCCCAACGGCGCATGAACTGTCCGTCTGCCAAGCGCCGCATGAACTGCCCGTCTGCCATGAGCCTACAGAGCCTTCCGCCAGACAGGAGCAGCCAAAGCCTTCCGCCAGACAGGATCAGTCTGAGCCATCCGTCTCCGCAGCGCCATCTGAGCCATCCGTCTCCGCAGCGCCATCTGAGCCATCCGTCTCCGCAGCGCCATCTGAGCCATCCGTCTCCTCAGCGCCATCTGAGCCATCCGTCTCCCCAGCGCCATCTGAGCCATCCGTCTCCCCAGCGCCATCTGAGCCATCCGTCTCCCCAGCGCCGTCTGAGCCATCCGTCTGTCCCGAGCCATTAGAGCCGCCCGTCTGTCCCGAGCCGTCAGAGCCGTTGGTCAGTCGGGAGCCGCTGGAGCCATTCGTCAGTCAGGATCTGCCAGAGCCGCCAACCAGACAGGATCTGCCAGAGCCGCCAACCAGACAGGATCTGCCAGAGCCGCCAACCAGACAGGATCTGCCAGAGCCGCCAACCAGACAGGATCTGCCAGAGCCGCCAACCAGACAGGATCTGCCAGAGCCGCCAACCAGACAGGAGCGTCCAGAGCCGTCAGCCAGCCATGAGCGTCCAGAGCCGTCAGCCAGCCATGAGCGTCCAGAGCCGTCAGCCAGCCATGAGCGTCCAGAGCCGTCAGCCAGCCATGAGCGTCCAGAGCCGTCAGCCAGCCATGAGCGTCCAGAGCCGTCAGCCAGCCATGAGCGTCCAGAGCCGTCAGCCAGCCATGAGCGTCCAGAGCCGTCAGCCAGCCATGAGCGTCCAGAGCCGTCAGCCAGTCATGAGCTGTCCCTCAGCCCAGAGTGGCTATTTATCCAGAACTGCCCCTCAGTCCAGAGCTGTCTCTCTGTCCGGAGCTGCCTTTCAGTCCGGAGTTGCCCCTCTATCCTGAGCTACCTCTCTATCCTGAGCTACCTCTCTATCCTGAGCTACCTCGCTATCCTGAGCTATCCCTCTGTCCTGAGCTATCCCTCTGTCCTGAGCTATCCCTCTGTCCTGAGCTATCCCTCTATCCCGGTGCTGCCCCTTGTGTCGATGTTACCTAAAAGATTTAGTGGGTGTAAGATGAGGGTGGTCATTTGTAGGGGGAGATGTAAGCTGGGATTGACTATGGTGGGGTGGGGACCTCGCCCTGAGCCTGAGCCACCACCGTGGTCAGATGCCCACCCAGACCCTCCCCTAGACTTTGTGCTGGTGCGCCCGGAGTTCGCACCTTATGGGGGGGGTTATGTCACGTTCCTGACCTATTTCTGTTAGTTTGTTGTATGTGTTAGTTGGTCAGGACGTGAGTTTGGGTGGGCATTCTATGTTGTCTGTTTCTATGTTGGTTTAGGGTTGCCTGGTATGGCTCTTAATTAGAGGCAGGTGTTTGGCGTTCCTCTAATTGAGAGTCATATTTAGGTAGGTTGTTTCACAGTGTTCGTTGTGGGTGGTTGTCTCCTGTGTCAGTGTTTGTCGCACCATACGGGACTGTTCGGTATGTTTGTTCATCGTCATTTTGTGTAGTCTATTTTTCCCTGTTCGTGCGTTCTTCGCGTTATTTGTAAGTTCGTATTGTTCAGGTCTGTCTATACATTTCGGTTTTGTTATTTTGTAGTTTATTCAAGTCTAGGTCGTTTTCTGTCTTCATTGTTTTGTCGTGTCTTTATTAAATTATGTATTCACAACCCGCTGCGCCTTGGTTCAATCACTACTCCTCCTCTTCGGTTGAAGAGGAGGAGAACCACCGTTACACAAATAGCATTTTTGTTGTTGAAATAATGTGGAAACAACATTGATTCAACCAGTTTTTGCCCGGCTACTTCTCTCAATTCAATTACAATTTAAGGGGCTTTATTGGCATGCAAAACATTTTGATAAATACCGGATATTGGCCTAATTCTGCTCTGCATGCATTATTTGGTGTTTTACATTGTACACTGAGGACATTTTTGTAGAATTCTGCATGCAGAGTCTCAATTTGGTGTTTGTCCCATTTTGTGAACTCTTGGTTGGTGAGTGGACCCCAGACCTCACAACCATAAAGGGGCAATGGGTTCTATAACTGATTCAAGTATTTTTAGCTGAATCCTAATTGGTATGTCAACTTTTATATTCCTTTTGATGGCTTAGAAGGTCCTTTTTGCCTTGTTTCTCAGATCGTTCACAGCTTTGTGGAAGTTACCTGTGGTGCTGATGTTTAGGCCAAGGTATGTATTGTTTTTTGTATGATCTAGGGCAACGGTATCAAGATGGAATTTGTGTTTGTGGTCCTGGCAACTGGACCTTTTTTGGAACACCATTATTTTTGTCTTACTGAAGCACCAGAAGATCCAGGTGCTGCTGTAGGCCCTCCTTGGTTGGGGAGAGAAGCACCAGATCATCAGAAAACAGTAGACATTTGACTTCAAATTCTAGTAGGGTCAGGCCGGGTGCTGCAGACCATTTTAGTGCCCTCGCCAATTTGTTGATATATATGTTGAAGAGGGTGGGGCTTAAGCTGCATCCCTGTCTTGGCTTCGGACCTGTGGAAAGAAATGTGTTTTTTTCCAATTTTAACCACACACTTGTTGTTTGTGTACATGGATTTTAAAATGTTGTGTATTTTTCCCCCAACACCACTTTCCATCAATTTGTACAGCAGGCCCTCATGCCAAACTGAGTCGAAAGCTTTTTTGAAATCAACAAAGCATGAGAAGACTTTGCCTTTATTTTGGTTTGTTTGTTTGTCAATTAGGGTGTGCAGAGTGAATACGTGGTCTGTCGTGCGATAATTTGGTGTTGGAGTCGTGCCTGGCCGTGCAGTCTGATAACCGACAATGATGAGACAGCCTATAGGGAGGAGGTCAGAGACCTGACCGTGTGGTGCAAGGACAACAACATCTCCCTCAACGTGATCAAGACAAAGGAGATGATTGTGGACTACAGGAAAAGGAGGGCAGAGCACGACCCCATTCTGATCGACGGGGCTGTAGTGGAGCAGGTTGAGAGCTTCAAGTTCCTTGGCGTCCAAATCACCAACAAACTAACATGGTTCAAGCACACCAAGACAGTCGTGAAGAGGGCACGACAAAACTTATTCACCCTCAGGAGACTGAAAAGATTTGGCATTGGTCCTCAGATCCTCAAAAGGTTTTACAGCTGCACCATTGAGAGCATCCTGACGGGTTGCATCACTGCCTGGTATGGCAGCTGCTGTAAGCCTTAGGAAGTGCAATCTGACCCCATTTACACTGGATATTGGATAGGCAATCACTTGAAAAACTACAAACCTCAGATTTCCCACTTCCTGGTTGGATTTTTCTCAGGTTTTTGCCTTCCATATGAGTTCTGTTATACTCACAGACATTATTTTAACAGTTTTGGAAACATTATAGTGTTTTCTATCCAAATCTACTAATTATATGCATATTCTAGCTTCTGTGCCTGAGTAACAGGCAGTTAAATGTGGGCACGCTTTTCATCCGGACGTGAAAATACTGCATAAGAGGTTAAGGGCTTGAAAGTAAGCATTTCACTGTAAGGTCTACACCTGTTGTATTCGGCGCATGTGACAAATACAATTTGATTTGATTTGTTCATGTATGTTTTTGCTGTTTGTTCTTTGTTATAGAGCCAAAAAGATTGGGGGAGTGGTTTATCCATACATCTCCATTTGGATGGATAACTCTTTGCGATGTTTGTTTAGAGTTTTCCAATTTTCCCAGAAGTGACTAGAGTCTATGAATTCTTCAATTACAATGAGCTGATTTCTGACGTACTGTTCCTTTTTTCCCTGTAGTGTATTTCTGTATTGTTTTAGTGATTCACCATAGTGAATGACTCAGGCTTTCTGGGTCTCTATGTTTTTGGTTGGATAGGTTTCTCAATTTCGTTCTTAGGTTTTTGCGTTCTTCATTAAACCATTTTTCAGTGTTGTTAATTTTCTTAGGTTGTCTGCTTGACATTTTTAGAATTGACAGGGAAGCTGAGAGATCAAATATACTGTTTAGGTGTTTTTACTGCTAAGTTTACACCTTCACTATTACAGTGAAACATTTTGTCCTGGAAGTTGTCTAAAAGGGATTGAATTTGTTGTTGCCTAATTGTTTTTTGTTAGATTTCCACACTACTTTCCTTCTATCTATAGCATTTCTTAATATTATTCAGTTCCTTTGGCGTTGGTGCCTCATGATTGAGCACAGCTCTGTTCAAGTAGAGTGTGATTTTGCTGTGATCTGGTAAGGGTGTCAGTGGACTGACTGTGAACACTCTGGGTTGAGGTCAGTGATAAAGTAGTCTACAGTACTACTGCCAAGAGATGGTCTATCGGTGTACCTATCATAGGAGTCCCCTCGAAGCCTATCATTGACTGTCCATACCCAGCGTCCTACAGAACTGCAGGAGTTGTGACCCATTTTTTGTTGGTTATGTTGTCGTAGTTGGGTCAAGGGGAGCATATGGGGGAGGGAATGCTGTCACCTCCAGGTAGGTGTTTGTCCCCCTGTGTGCTGAGGGTGTCAGGTTCTTGTCCAGTTCTGGCATTTAGGTCGCCACAGACTAGTATATGTCCCTGGGCCTGGTAATGTTGATCTCCCCCTCCAGGATGGAGAAGCTGTCGTCGTTAAAGTATGTGGATTTTACTGGGGGGATATAGGTAGCACACATGAACACATTTTTCTCTGTTGAGATAATTTCCTTATTAATTTCTAGCCAGATGTAAAATGTTCCTGTTTTGACTAATTTAATAGAGTGGGTCTGCTCTTTACCAAATTAGCATACCCCCTGAGTCTCTTTCGTTTCACACCTGGTAGTTTAGTGGATGGGACTACCAGCTCTCTGTAACCTAGATGGCAACCAGTGGGTCCGTCTCCTTTATACTATGTTTCTTGTAGATGAACATGTCTGTATTTCCAATTTATTTGATAGTCTGGGTTCATGCTCTTTAGGCCAAAGGCAGATGACCTCAGACCTTGTTTTATTCCAGGATGAGATAGTAAAAGCTTTGTGTTCCATAGTGTCTGGTGTTGTTTTTGTGTGGTTTAGGCCCGGACAATCACAATAGGTGTGAGCAGAGAATGTTGAGCATCTGATACATACCTCTTAGGTCGCAGGATGGGGCTTTAGCGGTGTAGCAGTGGGGGTTGGGCCTGTTGCTCTACTTATGGCCTGGGCATATGTCCTGCTGTCATGTTGAGGTCCTTGCCACAGGGGCGGGGGGCATGAGGTGGGTAGAAGGGGCATAGGTCTGATATTGGGGGGTCTATATAGGGTGTGGCCAGGGTTTGCTTGGGGTGGTCGTAGCTGGTTGGGGTGTGGCTGGTGATGCTGTGGTCTGGGTGTAGGTCCTCTTGGTGTAGGTTCTCTCGGTGCAGGTCCTTCAAGAGGGGGTCTTGCAGGTCTGGGAGGGTCTCTCGCTGGTCTGGACGGGGTGTCTGTTGCTCTGTTGCACCTGTGTGAGGTGCTGGGGCAACGGTTGAGGGTGACGTCCTTCAGGGTCCTGGCAAAAGTTGGGATTGCTGCCTTGTATAGGTGGACCTGGTCTGAAAGGCTGTTCAAGTCCAGGGTGGAGTGGTGGGCCAGGTAGACATTAGGTTTTGAGGCACAGTCTTGCGAAATTCTTGCATTCACCCGCTGTATGGTGGCAGGGTGAAGGTTTTTTCGTGGTAGCTGGGTGGAGACAACCACTTGTGCGTTGGGGAAAGTGGAAAAAGTGGAAGAAGGCCCACCCTTTCCTGCTGGGCCCTCAGGTCATTTGTGCCCATGTGAATTATGATGTGGCTGGGGGACCCTAGTCTGTCTTCTGACAACTGCTCCAGGGCATGCCTAGTGTTGGGCACCAGAGCGTAGCCACTTTGTGTTTGGGAAAAAGTTGACACTCTTGAATGTATTTGCCCTTTGAGTCAATGAGGAGCACAATCTCTGTTTTTTGTGTGTCCTCAGTGGATGTGTGTGTGTGTGTGTGTGTGTGTGTGTGTGGGGGGGGGGGGGGTTGTCAAGAGAGCTATTAGGGGAGCTGACAGGGGGGGTTGTTAGGAGGGGTGGGGTCTGTTGGGTTGGTGGGTCCTGTGTTGTCTGTCTCATTGTGGTGTTGTGGTCCGGGTCTGAGGTGGGCTGTTCTGCTGGCTTCTCTGGGAGTGTCCTGCTCTCTATCAAACCTCAGCTTTCTCACCTCATCATTCAGTGCCATGTGTGCCTCTTTAAATTCTCTCACCTCAGTCCGTAGAGCAGCCAGCTCGCTCAGACCTCCGTCCAACTCCACATTCTGCCATCCGGGTCTTGTTGAGGGGGTTTGTTCTGTCTGTATTGTGTGGACTAGCTCTCTGAGCTCCACCATGTCTCTCTCCAGCTCTGTGAATTTATCCCTCTCAATGATGGAGGAGCAGTGAAGTTGTGGGACCTGGGTGTGTTCAGTGCTTGGTGGGTGACTATCCTCAGACTCACTCAGGTTGGGGGAATCGTCACAGCGAGAGAGTTTTATCTGCTGTGCTCTCTCTTTTATCCAGTAAAAGTCATGCTGGAACTGCATGAGGATGCCCTGCAGCTTTACTGTCCCAGACACAACAGAGGTTGTTTCAATTTCCTCAGTGTCTAGTATTCTGAGTTTCCTCCCTGGGCCAATACCCTCTCTCTTGACATAGGGGTACCATCGATCATCACATTCTTTTGGAGAGATTGGAAACCCAAAGTGGTCTACACGGACAAGTTCTGGCCTGGTTTAGATCTTATCTGTCGGAAGATATCAATTTGTCTCTGTGGATGGTTTGTCCTCTGACAAATCAACTGTAAATTTCGTTGTTCCTCAAGGTTCCGTTATAGGACCACTATTGTATTCACTATATATTTTACCTCTTGGTGATGTCATTTGGAAACATAATGTTAATTTTCACTGCTATGCGGATGCCACACAGCCGTACATTTTGATGAAACATGGTGAAGCCCCAAAATTGCCCTCGCTGGAAGCCTGTGTTTCAGACATAAGGAAGTGGATGGCGGCAAATGTTCTACTTATAAACTCGGACAAAACAGAAATTCTTGTTCTAGGTCCCATGAAACAAAGAGATCTTCTGTTAAATCTGACAATTAATCTTGATGCTTGTACAGTTGTCTCAAATAAAACTGTGAAGGACCTCGGCGTTACTCTGGACCCTGATCTCTCTTTTGACGAACATATCAAGACTGTTTCAAGGACAGCTTTTTTCCATCTACGTAACATTGCAAAAATCAGAAACTTTCTGTCCAAAAATTATGCCGAAAAATGTATCCATGCTTTTGTCACTTCTAGGTTAGACTACTGCAATGCTCTACTTTCTGGCTACCCGGATAACGCACTAAATAAACTTCAGTTAGTGCTAAACACGGCTGCTAGAAATTTGACTAGAACCCCAAAAATTGATCATATTACTCCAGTGCTAGCCTCTCTACACTGGCTTCCTGTTAAGGCAAGGCTGATTTCAAGGTTTTACTGCTAACCTACAAAGCATTACATGGGCTTGCTCCTACCTGTCTTTACGATTTGGTCCTGCCGTACATACCTACACGTACGCTACGGTCACACGACGCAGGCCTCCTTAATGTCCATAGAATTTCTAAGCAAACAGCTGGAGGCAGGGCATTCTCCTATAGAGCTCAATTTTTATGGAATGGTCTGCCTATCCATGTGAGAGACGTAGACTCGGTCTCAACCTTTAAATCTTTATTGAAGACTCATCTCTTCAGTAGGTCCTATGATTGAGTGTAGTCTGGCCCAGGAGTGTGAAGGTGAACGGAAAAGCACTGGAGCAACGAACCGCCCTTGCTGTCTGCCTGGCTGGTTCCCCTCTCTCCACTGGGATTCTCTGCCTCTAACCCCATTACAGCCGCTGAGTCACTGGCTTACTGGTGCTCTTCCATGCCATCCCTAGGATGGATGCGTCATTTGAGTGGGTTGAGTCACTGACGTGATCTTCCTGTCCGGGTTGGCGCCCCCCCAATTGGGTTGTGCCGTGGGGGAGATCTTTGTGGGCTATACTCGGCCTTGTCTCAGGATGGTAAGTTGGTGGTTGAAGATATCACTCTAATGGTGTGGGGGCTGTGCTTTGGCAAAGTGGGTGGGGTTATATTCTGCCTGTTTGGCCCTGTCCGGGGGTATCGTCGGATGGGGTCACAGTGTCTCCCGACCCCTCCTGTCTCAGCCTCCAGTATTTAGCTGCAATAGTTTGTGTCGGGGGGCTAGGGTCAGTCTGTTATGTCTGGAGTATTTCTCCTGTCTTATCCGGTGTCCTGTGTGAATTTAAGTATGCTCTCTCTAATTCTCTCTCTTTCTCTCTCTCCTTCTCTCTTTATTTCTTTCTTTCTCTCTCTCGGAGGACCTGAGCCCTAGGACCATGCCTCAGGACTACCTGGCTTGATGACTCCTTGCTGTCCCCAGTCCACCTGGCCGTGCTGCTGCTCCAGTTTCAACCCTCCAGTTTCAAGACCTTCTTACATCAGCTTATGTCACAAAGTGCTGTACAGAAACCCAGCCTAAAACCCCCAAACAGCAAGTAATGCAGGTGTAGTAGCACGGTGCCTAGGAAAAACTCTCTAGAAAGGCCAGAATCTAGGAAGAAACCTAGAGAGGAACCAGGCTATGACGGGTGGCCAGTCCTCTTCTGGCTGTGCCGGGTGGAGATTATAACAGAACATGGCCAAGATGTTCAAATGTTCATAGATGACCAGCATTGTCAAATAATAATAATCAAAGTGGTTGTAGAGGGTGTAACAGGTCAGTACTTCAGGAGTAAATGTCAGTTGGCTTTTCACAGCCGATCGTTCAGAGTATCTCTAACGCTCCTGCTGTTTCTAGAGAGTTGACAACAGCAGGTCTGGGACAGGTAGCAGGTCCGGTGAACAGGTCAGGGTTCCATAGCCGCAGACAGAACAGTTGAAACTGGAGCAGCAGCACGGCCAGGTGAACAGGGTTCCATAGCCGCAGGCAGAACAGTTGAAACTGGAGCAGCAGCACGACCAGGTGAACAGATCAGGGTTCCATAGCCGCAGGCAGAACAGTTGAAACTGGAGCAGCAGCACGACCAGGTGAACAGGTCAGGATTCCATAGCCGCAGGCAGAACAGTTGAAACTGGAGCAGCAGCACGACCAGGTGAACAGGTCAGGGTTCCATAGCCGCAGGCAGAACAGTTGAAACTGGAGCAGCAGCACGACCAGGTGAACAGGTCAGGGTTCCATAGCCGCAGACAGAACAGTTGAAACTGGAGCAGCAGCACGACCAGGTGAACAGGTGAGGGTTCCATAGCCGCAGGCAGAACAGTTGAAACTGGAGCAGCAGCACGACCAGGTGAACAGGTCAGGGTTCCATAGCCGCAGGCAGAACAGTTGAAACTGGAGCATTACACTTACAAAAGTTCCAAAAGAATAAAGACATTTCAAATGTCATATTATGTATTTTTACAGTGTTGTAATGATGTGCAAATAGTTTAAGTACGAAAGGGAAAATAAATAAACATAAAAATGGGTATTTACAAAGGTGTTTGTTCTTCACTGGTTTCCCTTTTCTTGTGGCAACAGGTGACAAATCTCTCTTTTTCTCCCTCTTGCCCTCTCTCCTCCCCTAGACCATCTCTGTCCGTCCTCACCCCAATCCCCCCCTCCCCCTCCTCATCCTCCTCCTCACCCCGAGAGCTCATCTCAGATGAGGGAAGATAGTTTGAGAGAAAGAAAAAAATGGGTTTTTATTGCATAAATGATTCAACTGTAAAATATTAGAGGAGGGGGGCTGAGGGGCTGTGTTGTAGTGACGAAGATCTGTATTATTCATAGATGTAGGAAGACAGAAGTGAGGTCATTATATTCTGCTCTCCTCCTGCTCTCCCATGAGACAATACAGCCCTCCCAGACAGACAGAGACAAACAGCCCTCCCAGACAGACAGAGACAAACAGCCCTCCCAGACAGACAGAGACAAACAGCCCTCCCAGACAGACAGAGACAAACAGCCCTCCCAGACAGACAGAGACAAACAGCCCTCCCAGACAGACAGAGACAAACAGCCCTCCCAGACAGACAGAGACAAACAGCCCTCCCAGACAGACAGAGACAAACAGCCCTCCCAGACAGACAGAGACAATACAGCCCTCCCAGACAGACAAAGACAATACAGCCCTCCCAGACAGACAGAGACAATACATCCCTCCCAGACAGACAGAGACAATACAGCCCTCTCAGACAGACAGAGACAATACAGCCCTCTCAGACAGACAGAGACAATACAGCCCTCTCAGACAGACAGAGACAATACAGCCCTCCCAGACAGACAGATACAATACATCCCTCCCAGACAGACAGAGACAATACAGCCCTCTCAGACAGACAGAGACAATACAGCCCTCTCAGACAGACAGAGACAATACAGACCTCCCAGACAGACAGAGACAAACAGCCCTCCCAGACAGACAGAGACAAACAGCCCTCCCAGACAGACAGAGACAATACAGCCCTCTCAGACAGACAGAGACAATACAGCCCTCTCAGACAGACAGAGACAATACAGCCCTCTCAGACAGACAGAGACAATACAGCCCTCCCAGACAGACAGAGACAAACAGCCCTCCCAGACAGACAGACACAATACAGCCCTGCCAGACAGACAGAGACAATACAGCTCTCCGGCTCCCCACCCCCACTGTCCTAGTCCAGCCCCCCACCCTCACTGTCCTACTACAGTCCCCCACTGTCCTAGTCCAGACCCCCACCCCCACTGTCCTAGTCAAGACCCCCACCCTCACTGTCCATGTCCAGACCCCCACCCCCACCCCCACTGTCCATGTCCAGACCCTAACCCTAACCCTAACCCTCACTGTCCTAGTCCAGACCCCCACCCACACTGTTCTAGTCCAGACTGTCCTAGTCCAGCCTCCCACCCTCACTGTCCTACTACAGTCCCCCACTGTCCTAGTCCAGACCCCCACCCCCACTGTCCTAGTCCAGACCCCCACCCCCACTGTCCTAGTCCAGACCCCACCCCCACTGTCCTAGTCCAGACCCCACCCCCACTGTCCTAGTCCAGACCCCACCCCCACTGTCCTTGTCCAGACCCCACCCCCACTGTCCTAGTCCAGACCCCACCCTCACTGTCCATGTCTAGACCCCCAGCCCCACTGTCCTAGTCCAGACCCCCACCCTCACTGTCCATGTCTAGACCCCCACCCTCACTGTCCTAATCCAGCCCCCCACCCCCACTGTCCCAGTCCAGACCCCCACCCCCACTGTCCTAGTTCAGACTGTCCTAGTACAGACCCCCACCCTCACTGTCCATGTCTAGACCCCAGCCCCACTGTCCTAGTCCAGACTGCCCCAGTCCAGACCCCCACCCCCGCTGCCATGTCTAGACCCCCACCCCCACTGTCCTAGTCCATCCCCCCACCCTCACTGTCCTAGTCCAGACTGTCCATGTCTAGACCCTCCACCCTCACTGCCCTAGTCCAGACCCCCACCCCCGCTGCCATGTCCAGACCCCCACCCCCACTGTCCATGTCCAGACCCCCACCCCCACTGTCCTAGTCCAGACCCCCACCCCCACTGTCCTAGTCAAGAACCCCACCCTCACTGTCCATGTCCAGACCCCCACCCCCACCCCCACTGTCCATGTCCAGACCCTAACCCTAACCCTAACCCTCACTGTCCTAGTCCAGACCCCCACCCACACTGTTCTAGTCCAGACTGTCCTAGTCCAGCCTCCCACCCTCACTGTCCTACTACAGTCCCCCACTGTCCATGTCTAGACCCCAGCCCCACTGTCCTAGTCCAGACCCCACCCTCACTGTCCATGTCTAGACCCCCAGCCCCACTGTCCTAGTCCAGACCCCCACCCTCACTGTCCATGTCTAGACCCCGGCCCCACTGTCCTAGTCCAGACTGCCCCAGTCCAGACCCCCACCCCCGCTGCCATGTCTAGACCCCCACCCCCACTGTCCTAGTCCATCCCCCCACCCTCACTGTCCTAGTCCAGACTGTCCATGTCTAGACCCTCCACCCTCACTGTCCTAGTCCAGATTGTCCTAGTCCCGACCCCCGCCCCCACTGTCCATGTCTAGATCCCCAGCCCCACTGTCCTAGTCCAGACCCCCACCCACACTGTCCTAGTCCAGACTGTCCTAGTCCAGACCTCCACCCCCACTGTCCTAGTCCAGACCCCCACCCCCACTATCCTAGTCCTGATCCCCAACCCCACTGTTCTAGTCCAGACCCCCACCCTCACTGTCCATGTCTAGACCCCCAGCCCCACTGTCCTAGTCCAGACCCACCCGACCATGTCCCCTGCTCTGTCCTGTCCTGTCTTTGTTCACTCCTGTCCTGCCATATCCTGTGCTGTCCCATCCCATCCTGTTCTTGTCCTACCCTCTTCTGTCCTGTCCTCCTGCCATGTCACACCCCGTCCTGTCCTGGCTTAGCCGAGCACAGTACAGTATGCTGGGATGTTCCAGGAGGAGTGACTGGCTTGTTCCAGGCTGGATAATGTCAGTGAGGGCCTCAAGCTCTCTGGTCCCAGTTCAACTCACTGTCCCAGTCTCTAGTCATGTCTCTCTCTCTCTCGCTCTCTCGCTCTTTCTAGCTCTCTGTTCCTCTCTCTCGCTCTTTCTAGCTCTCTGTTCCTCTCTCTCGCTCTTTCTAGCTCTCTGTTCCTCTCTCTTTTCTCTAGTTCACAGCCGTCTTTTGTGGCTTGTCTTTTGTGTCGCTACTGCATCAGTGGAGGAAGGAACTGGAGCTAGTAGAAGGAGCCAGTAGAGTGTCAGCCAGCTCCGTGTGGGCCTGCCTGGTGCATTGTCATGTCTCTCAGGCTATAAGACACAGCAGCCCCATGGCTTCAGGGCACAGCCCATCATTACATTACCCATGCTGCCTCTCTCTGCTACTCTTAACCCCTCCCTCGCTCTCTCTCTCCCTCCATCCCCTGCTGACCTTTTCGGTAAACAAGAAGGTGTCCATGTATCTTGATTGAGAAAAACACAACGCTATTGACAGCCTTCTGATTGTATCTTCCTCTAACCCTGGAGGGGTGGGTAATGGTGGGGATTAATGGTGTGTTATCTGACACACACACACACACACACACACACACACACACACACACACACACACACACACAAAGAGGAGGGCAGGACAATAGTGAGGGTTAATGCTCTTTTACTTCAGAGACATTGTGCCTCCACCTGTTTGAATTAGCCTCCTGAAAAGCCAGGTGAAAGCCAGGCGAAAGCCAGTTGAAAGCCAGGTGAAAGCCAGGTGAAAGCCAGGTGAAAGTAAGGTGAAAGTAAGGTGAAAGCCAGTTGAAAGCCAGGTGAAAGCCAGGTGAAAGCCAGGTGAAAGCCAGGTGAAAGCCAGTTGAAAGCCAGTTGAAAGCCAGGTGAAAGCCAGGTGAAAGCCAGGCGAAGACTGGTGAAAGCCAGGTGAAGGATGATTGTTTGTTCCTTGAAAACCAACACCTGGTGAGATCGATAGCACGATACTGGCTTTCAGCAATAAGGACAAATAGCAAAATGTGTGTGTGTGTCTTACTCCAGATTAAAATAATTACTCTACAAGTACTAAATACTAAATTCTCATGAATTATGAATATTTCTGTTTGCGTTATTACAGTCCTTTCTATCAGTGCTATTTGTTGTTGATTAGACAGTAAAATCAATGAAAGCATCATCTGCAGAAGAACGTGAGAGTTAACCAGACAGCTGTAAAGTCTGTTTTGATGTCACGACAAACTAAAATAACAACATTTGTCTGTGTTATTTCCTCAGATCATAATCTCAAAGCAGTTGTCATGGCGAAAGGTCCCGGAGTTTTGACTGGTCAGGTGATGCGGTGCTGGAATGGCTCACGTACACGTTGTGGCTGGTCTGCTGCCTGATCAGACAGATGGCAACCAAGGTCCGAGTTTGAGCGTCAGACTTCCCTTAAATCCAGCCATACATCCCCAATTGGCATATGAGGCCAAAACCAGAGGAGATTGAATAGGCAATAAAACTCAGTTAGTCTGTCTGGATTGCCATTGATAATGTCCATGGTCCATTAGGATCAATTATGGACTGGCAGATGTCGAAAACCGTGCTTGACCCGAGGGCTTAATGAAAACAATTGAATTTTGGTCAACAAACATAATTTCATTAAAGCAGATAAAGAGTCAGGGGTCACATGGGATTTCCTTTAAAAGACTAGAAAGAGAGTGAGAGGGATGAGACAGGTCCCAGAGACAGAGAGAGACACAGGCCAGAGGAGAGACACCAACCAAGAAGAGACAGGAAAGAGAGGAAAGAAGACGGTGTTCGATGGCGTTCAATCGAGAGAAAAAGAGACTAGTTAGAAAAAGATGAGGAACTGAGAAGACAGGATACTGTGAAAAACCCGGATAACCCACTAACCAGGCTTTGAGACATTGGCATGAGGAACCACCTGGAGATATTAGGAGAAAGAGAAGAGAGCGTTACTGTGAAAAACAACTACAACTGGTAGACAAGAGAAAGATAGGCACTTCAGATGCTCTTTGTGAGGACTGAGTTACACTGAGACTAACAGACCAAACAACCAGCTAACCAACTCACCATCCTACCGACACCGGCTAACTGACTAACCAACCCACCAACCCAAACGATAGTCTCTGCACAGTATGCGCCTCTTCAACAAGGACCTGAGGCTGCAGGACGTGACTCTGATGTACCTGACCGTCTTAACCACCCTGGTGGTGATCCTGGTAGCCTCCTACCAGGTAGATCCTGCTGCCAGCCCCTCCAGGGGAGGATCCACCCCAACCTCCACCTCCACCCCGGTGCAGCTGCCCTACCACATGCCCCTGGACCCCCGCGGACACCTCCAGCTCTCTTGGAACATCTCCTACCCCCTCCAGGAGCTGTACCTGGAGGTGCGCTGCAGCGAGATGAAACACGGCCTGGTTCTGGGGATGTCCGACCGCGGGGAGCTCACCAACGCTGATCTGGTGGTCCTCTGGGACGACGGCCACCAGTCCTTCTTTGGGGTAAGGAAGTGGCATATTGTAAGTACTAGTCCTACTTTGGGGTAAGGCAGGGGCATATCGTAGATACTAGTCCTAGTTTGGGGTAAGGAAGGGTACTAGTCCTAGTCTGGAGAAAGGAAGGGTACTAGTCCTAGTTTGGGGTAAGGAAGGGTACTAGTCTTAGTTTGGGGTAAGGAAGGGCACTAGTCCAATTTGTAAGTCGCTCTGGATAAGAGCGTCTGCTAAATGACTTAAATGTAAAATGTAAATGTAGTCTTAGTTTGGGGTAAGGAAGGGCACTAGTCCTAGTTTGGGGTAAGGAAGGGTACTAGTCCTAGTTTGGGGTAAGGAAGGGTACTAGTCTTAGTTTGGGGTAAGGAAGGGTACTAGTCCTAGTTTGGAGAAAGGAAGGGTACTAGTCCTAGTTTGGAGAAAGGAAGGGTACTAGTCCTAGTTTGGAGAAAGGAAGGGTACTAGTCCTAGTTTGGGGTAAGGAAGGGTACTAGTCCTAGTTTGGAGAAAGGAAGGGTACTAGTCCTAGTTTGGGGTAAGGAAGGGTACTAGTCCTAGTTTGGAGAAAGGAAGGGTACTAGTCCTAGTTTGGAGAAAGGAAGGGCACTAGTCCTAGTTTGGGGTAAGGAAGGGCACTAGTCCTAGTTTGGAGAAAGGAAGGGTACTAGTCCTAGTTTGGGGTAAGGAAGGGCACTAGTCCTAGTTTGGAGAAAGGAAGGGTACTAGTCCTAGTTTGGAGAAAGGAAGGGTACTAGTCCTAGTTTGGGGTAAGGAAGGGTATTAGTCCTAGTTTGGAGAAAGGAAGGGTACTAGTCCTAGTTTGGAGGAAGGAAGGGTACTAGTCCTAGTTTGGGGTAAGGAAGGGCACTAGTCCTAGTTTGGGGTAAGGAAGGGCACTAGTCCTAGTTTGGAGAAAGGAAGGGTACTAGTCCTAGTTTGCATCCAAATAGCATTCTATTTCCTATGAGGTGACCTATTTTTAACCAGGGTTCTGGTCAGAAGTAGTGTACTATATAGGGAATAGCATTTGGGTCCTGTTCTGTTTCTTTCAATAAGGGGTGCTTCTGCTAGTATAAGAGAGACAGTGGCTCAATGTGGTTCCAATGACTTGGCAGGTTCATTAGAAAGTGTGATGTTTACCAAGGTTGAGGGTTTCATTCCCACATGGGAGGGATAATGCTGTAGCTCAGTGGTATTTTCCTTATTCAATCTGATTCAGAGTGCAGTGCTGCCTACAGGGCAGAACACATGTGAATGATTGCGTGAAAGAAAGAAAGCACAACGCCTAACCTTAACCAATTAGGATTACTTGCCTAAATTTAACCAATCCCATTTGTTTCTGCCCTCGAGGCAGAGCTGCCCCCAGAACAAGATTGAGTAAGGAACACGCCAATCTGCCACATTGTTGCTGGTACCCGTTATATTGCTTTACGTAAGAGCTGGTTCTGTTGATGGTAGACGGCCAGGCAGGATGTGTCCACATCATCCTAAAGTAGAGAATAAATAAGGCCATTGAAATGGGCATTTGTTGCATATCAAATTTTTGACAAGATTAGGAATTAATAGATCCAAACTGCATGGACAAAAAAAGACATTGAATGTTGAATGTTGACATCATGTGAAAACCAATTTCTGGAAATGCTGTATACTCAATAAACTAGTAGAAACTTGCGATCATCCAAAAGTTTTCCCCCACCAAGGGAAAATATACTTTTCTCAAAATAAACATTTAATGTCTGCTAAATTTTGCAATGCTCTCAAAAGAACATCTCACCTTCCATGTGAGGACAGGAGTCTTATAATAGGAAGGATCCCAGCCTACTGTCTGTCTATGTGGGATGAAATCCTCTTTCCCAGCCTACTGTCTGTCTATGTGGGATGAGGTCCTCTTTCCCAGCCTACTGTCTGTCTATGTGGGATGAGGTCCTCTTTCCCAGCCTACTGTCTGTCTATGTGGGATGAGGTCCTCTTTCCCAGCCTACTGTCTGTCTATGTGGGATGAGGTCCTCTTTCCCAGCCTACTGCCTGTCTATGTGGGATGAGGTCCTCCTTCCCAGCTGGGATGAAGTCCTCTTTCCCAGCCTACTGTCTGTCTATGTGGGATGAGGTCCTCTTTCCCAGCCTACTGTCTGTCTATGTGGGATGAGGTCCTCTTTCCCAGCTGGGATGAGGTCCTCTTTCCCAGCCTACTGTCTGTCTATGTGGGATGAGGTCCTCTTTCCCAGCCTACTGTCTGTCTATGTGGGATGAGGTCCTCTTTCCCAGCCTACTGCCTGTCTATGTGGGATGAGGTCCTCTTTCCCAGCCTACTGTCTGTCTATGTGGGATGAGGTCCTCTTTCCCAGCCTACTGTCTGTCTATGTGGGATGAGGTCCTCTTTCCCAGCCTACTGCCTGTCTATGTGGGATGAGGTCCTCTTTCCCAGCCTACTGTCTGTCTATGTGGGATGAGGTCCTCTTTCCCAGCCTACTGTCTGTCTATGTGGGATGAGGTCCTCTTTCCCAGCCTACTGCCTGTCTATGTGGGATGAGGTCCTCTTTCCCAGCTGGGATGAGGTCCTCTTTCCCAGCCTACTGCGTGTCTATGTGGGATGAGGTCCTCTTTCCCAGCTGGGATGAGGTCCTCTTTCCCAGCCTACTGTCTGTCTATGTGGGATGAGGTCCTCTTTCCCAGCCTACTGTCTGTCTATGTGGGATGAGGTCCTCTTTCCCAGCCTACTGTCTGTCTATGTGGGATGAGGTCCTCTTTCCCAGCCTACTGTCTGTCTATGTGGGATGAGGTCCTCTTTCCCAGCCTACTGCCTGTCTATGTGGGATGAGGTCCTCCTTCCCAGCTGGGATGAGGTCCTCTTTCCCAGCCTACTGTCTGTCTATGTGGGATGAGGTCCTCTTTCCCAGCCTACTGTCTGTCTATGTGGGATGAGGTCCTCTTTCCCAGCCTACTGCCTGTCTATGTGGGATGAGGTCCTCTTTCCCAGCCTACTGTCTGTCTATGTGGGATGAGGTCCTCTTTCCCAGCCTACTGTCTGTCTATGTGGGATGAGGTCCTCTTTCCCAGCCTACTGCCTGTCTATGTGGGATGAGGTCCTCTTTCCCAGCCTACTGTCTGTCTATGTAGGATGAGGTCCTCTTTCCCAGCCTACTGTCTGTCTATGTGGGATGAGGTCCTCTTTCCCAGCCTACTGCCTGTCTATGTGGGATGAGGTCCTCTTTCCCAGCTGGGATGAGGTCCTCTTTCCCAGCCTACTGCCTGTCTATGTGGGATGAGGTCCTCTTTCCCAGCTGGGATGAGGTCCTCTTTCCCAGCCTACTGTCTGTCTATGTGGGATGAGATCCTCTTTCCCAGCCTACTGTCTGTCTATGTGGGATGAGGTCCTCTTTCCCAGCCTACTGTCTGTCTATGTAGGATGAGGTCCTCTTTCCCAGCCTACTGTCTGTCTATGTGGGATGAGGTCCTCTTTCCCAGCCTACTGCCTGTCTATGTGGGATGAGGTTCTCTTTCCCAGCCTACTGTCTGTCTATGTGGGATGAGGTCCTCTTTCCCAGCCTACTGCCTGTCTATGTGGGATGAGGTCCTCTTTCCCAGCCTACTGTTGGGAGCAGAAAGGTCACAACGATGTGTCTCGCTCTCTCTCGCTCTCTCTCGCTCTCTCTCGCTCTCTCTCGCTCTCTCTCGCTCGCTCTCGCTCTCGCTCTCGCTCTCTCTGTACTAATCTGCTGTGGGGCAGCACACATACATTATAAATCCCTTTTCACTCCTCCATTATAAATCCCTGGTCAGCCTGACTCTCTGCCTGGACCATTCCCTGGTCTGCCTGGACCCGTCCCTGGTCTGCCTAACTCTCTGCCTGGACCCGTCCCTGGTCTGCCTGATTCTCTGCCTGGACCCGTCCCTGGTCTGCCTGATTCTCTGCTTGGACCCGTCCCTGGTCTGCCTGATTCTCTGCCTGGACCCGTCCCTGGTCTGCCTGACTCTCTGACTGGACCCATCCCTGGTCTGCCTGATTCTCTGCCTGGACCCATCCCTGGTCTGCCTGACTCTCTGCCTGGACCCGTCCCTGGTCTGCCTGACTCTCTGCCTGGACCCGTCCCTGGTCTGCCTGACTCTCTGCCTGGACCCATCCCTGGTCTGCCTGGTTCTCTGCCTGGACCCGTCCCTGGTCTGCCTGGTTCTCTGCCTGGACCCGTCCCTGGTCTGCCTGGTTCTCTGCCTGGACCCGTCCCTGGTCTGCCTGGTTCTCTGCCTGGACCCGTCCCTGGTCTACCTGACTCTCTGCCTGGACCCGTCCCTGGTCTGCCTGATTCTCTGCCTGGACCCGTCCCTGGTCTGCCTGATTCTCTGCCTGGACCCGTCCCTGGTCTGCCTGATTCTCTGCCTGGACCCGTCCCTGGTCTGCCTGATTCTCTGCCTGGACCCATCCCTGGTCTGCCTGATTCTCTGCCTGGACCCATCCCTGGTTTGCCTAACTCTCTGCCTGGACCCGTCCCTGGTCTGCCTGGTTCTCTGCCTGGACCCGTCCCTGGTCTGCCTGACTCTCTGTCTGGACCCATCCCTGGTCTGCCTGATTCTCTGCCTGGACCCGTCCCTGGTCTGCCTAACTCTCTGCCAGGACCCGTCCCTGGTCTGCCTAACTCTGTCTGGACCCGTCCCTGGTCTGCCTGATTCTCTGCCTGGACCCGTCCCTGGTCTGTCTAACTCTCTGTCTGGACCCGTCCCTGGTCTGCCTAACTCTCTGCCTGGACCCGTCCCTGGTCTGCCTGATTCTCTGCCTGGACCCGTCCCTGGTCTGCCTGATTCTCTGCCTGGACCCGTCCCTGGTCTGCCTGACTCTCTGCCTGGACCCGTCCCTGGTCTGCCTGATTCTCTGCCTGGACCCATCCCTGGTCTGCCTGATTCTCTGCCTGGACCCATCCCTGGTCTGCCTGACTCTCTGCCTGCCTGACTCTCTGTGAAAAACTGCCTAGCTTCCTTCTGCGCCCTCTCTCCAAATTAATGTTGAATGGCCCCTCCAATCCCTGTACAAGGGAGTAGGTCCAAAAGGGAGAGATGAGTGGAGAGAGAGAGAGGGATGAAAGGGGAGACAGGGGTGAGGGATGAGGATAGAGAGACAACTCAGAACTTCTGTTAAAATCCTAGGACCACTTTGGTCACAACAGCACAGCGAAACTGCTTCAAAATGGAGTCTGAGGCGCACAGAGCCTAACTAACTCTGACACATGGAGCGTCCCTGGTTCATTTGGGCTTTTTAATACATGTGTGGCTACTTTGGAGTCTTTACACTTTGCCCCAACCTCAAGCAATCATGCAAGGTGGAACAAACATGTATTGGATGGCTGGTTCTATTTCGGTGCATGTTACATGCGGACAATGTGATTGGAGGAGACAGATTCAGTTGTTACCATTGGCTCCTGGGACATGCATCTTGCACGCTCACTTGGCCATTGCTTGGCATCGCTGTCTAATAGGGTTGGGGTTAGGGTTAGATGTAACAGAATATTTATGGAAATACATACTTGTCTGGCTGTGAGATCTCTAGGGCAATTGCCCAGCATGTGGATTTCTTTCCATAAAATGTATCTAGTATCTGTCTTTGTGTGTGTATGCGTGCATGTGTGTGTGTGTGTATTCGGACCTATGGGTGTGTATTTGTTTCTCTCTGTGTGTGTTACTCCAGGATGCGTGGAGTGACAGTCAGGGTCATGTGAGTCTGGACAGCCAACAGGACTACCAGCTGATGGACACCAGGCAGACACCTGAGGGATTCACCCTGCTGTTCAAGAGACCCTTCAGCACATGCGACCCCAGAGATTACATCATAGAGGTGAGAGACAGAGAGAGAGACACACACAGGGGGAGAGGGTGAAAGAGAGAGAGGGAGTGATCACAAAAACAATTCAGAAATACACTACGGAAAAAGAAGGAACAGCACGTCAGAAATCAGCTCAATGTTATTGAAGAATCCATAGTCTCTAACCACTTCTGGGAAAATTGGAAAACACTAAACAAACGACAACACAAAGAATTATCTATCCAAAATGGAGATGTATGGGTAAACCACTTCTCCAATCTTTTTGGCTCTATAACAAAGAACAAACAGCAGAAACATATACATGATCAAATACAAATCTTAGAATAAACTATTAAAGACTACCAGAACCAACTGGATTCTCCAATGACCTTGAATGAACTACAGGACAAAATACAAACCCTCCAACCCAAAAAGGCCAGTGTGATGATGGTATCCTCAATGAAATGATCAGATGTACAGACACAAATTCCAATTGGCTATACTTAAACTCTTTAACATCATCCTTAGCTCTGGCATCTTCCCCAAAATGTGGAATCAAGGACTGATCACCCCAATCCACAAAAGTGGAGACAAATTTGACACCAATAACTACCGTGGGATATGCGTCAACAGTTACTTTGGGAGAATACTCTGCATTTTCATTAACAGCAGACTCCTACATTTCCTCAGTGAAAACAATGTACTGAGCAAATGTCAAATTGGCCTTTTACCAAATTATCATACGACAGACCACGTATTCACCCTGCACACCCTAATTAACAAACCAAAACAGAGGCAAAGTCTTTTTTTTTGTACCTTTATTTAACTAGGCAAGTCAGTTAAGAACAAATTCTTATTTACAATGACGGCCTAGGAACAGTGGGTTAACTGCCTTGTTCAGGGGCAGAATGACAGATTTTCACCTTGTCAGCTCGGGGACTTGTTTTGCTACCTTTCGGTTACTAGTCCAACGCTCTAACCACTAGGCTACCTGCCGCCCCTTAATGCGTTATTGATTTCAAAAAAGCCTTTGACTCAATTTGGCATGAGGGTCTGCTGTACAAATTGATGGAAAGTGGTGTTGGGGGAAAGACATACAACATTATAAAATCCATGTACACAAACAACAAGTGTGCAGTTAAAATAGGCAAAAAACAAGACCCACAGGGCCGTGGGGTGAGACAGGGATGCAGCTTAAGCCCCACCCTCTTCAACTTATATATCAGCGAATTGGCGAGGGCACTAAAATGGTCTGCAGCACCCGGCCTCACCCTACTAGAATCTGAAGTCAAATGTCTACTGTTTGCTGATGATCTGGTGCTTCTGTCACCAACCAATGAGGGCCTACAGCAGCACCTAGATATTCTGCACAGATTGTGCCAGACCTGGGCCCTGACAGTAAATCTCAGTAAGACCAAAATAATGCTGTTCCAAAAAAGGTCCAGTCGCCAGGACCACAAATACAAATTCCATCTAGACACCATTGCCCTAGAGCACACAAAAAACTATACATACCATGGCCTAAACATCAGCGCCACAGGTAACTTCCACAAAGCTGTGAACGATCTGAGAGACGAGGCAAGAAGGGCATTCAATGCCATCAAAAGGAACATAATATTCGACATACCAATTAGGAGGTGGCTAAAAATATTTGAATCAGTTATAGAACCCATGGCCCTTTATGGTTGTGAGCCTGGAATACACTCACCAACCAAGAATTCACAAAATGGGACAAACACCAAATTGAGAATCCGCATGCAGAATTCTGCAAAAATATCCTCCATGAACACCAAATAATGCATGAAGAGCAGAATTAGGCCGATACCTGCTAATGATGAAAATCCAGAAAAGAGACGTTAAATTCTACAACCACCTAAAAAGAAGCGATTCCCAAACCTTCCATAACAAATCCATCACCTACAGAGAGATGAACCTGGAAAAGAGTCCCCTAAGCAAGCTGGTCCCCTAAACACAAACACACCCCACAGAGCCCCAGGACAGCAACACAAGTAGACCCAACCAAATCATGAGAAAACAAAAATAGAATTACTTGACACATTGGAAATAATTAACAAAAAAACACGCAAACAAGAATGCTATTTGGCCCTAAACAGAGAGTACACAGTTGCAGAATACCTGACCACTGTGACTGACCCAAACTCAAGGAAAGCTTTGACTATGTACAGACTCAGTGAGCATAGCCTTGCTATTGAGAAAGGCCACCGTAGGCAGACCTGGCTCTCAAGAGAAGACAAGCTATGTGCACACTGCCCAGAAAATAAGGTGGAAACAGCTGCACTTCCTAACCTCCTGCCCAATGTATGACCATATTAGAGACACATATTTCACTCAGATTACACATCATTACAACACTGTATATATACATAATATGACATTTGTAATGTCTTTATTCTTTTGGAACTTCTGTGAGTGTAATGTTTACTGTTCATTTTTATTGTTTATTTCACTTTTGTATATTATCTACTTCACTTGCTTTGGCAATGTTAACATATGCCAAAAAAGCCCCTTGAGTTGAATTGAATTAAGAGAGAGATGGAGAAAGAAGGAGGGGGGAAAGAGAGAGAGAGAGAGATAGAGGGAGATAAATAAAGATAGGGAGATAGAGAGAGAGATAAATAAAAATAGGGAGTGAGACAGAGAGAGACAGAGAGAGGTGAATAAAGATAGGAAGAGAGAGAGGGGGGAGATAAATAAAGAAATGGAGAGAGAGAGAGAGGGAGAGAGAGATAAATGAAGATAGGGAGATAGAGAGAGAGAGATAAATAAAGATAGGGAGTGAGACAGAGAGAGAACAGTATAGCAGGTGAAAAGAGGGAGACCGAGAGAGAGACAGAGAGAGAGACAGAGAGAGAACAGTATAGAAGGTGAAAAGAGAGAGACAGAGAGAGACAGAGAGAGAGGGAGAGAGAGACAGAGATAGAGACAGAGATAGAGACAGAGAAAGAGACAGAGAGAGAGACAGAGAGAGAAGAGTATAGCAGGTGAAAAGAGAGAGACAGAGAGAGACAGAGAGAGAGACAGAGAGAGAACAGTATAGCAGGTGAAAAGAGAGAGACAAAGAGAGAGACAGAGAGAGAACAGTATAGCAGGTGAAAAGAGAGAGAGAGAGAACAGTATAGCAGGTGAAAAGAGAGAGACAGAGAGACAGAGAGAGAACAGTATAGCAGGTGAAAAGAGAGAGAACAGTATAGCAGGTGAAAAGGGTGAGAACAGTATAGCAGGTGAAAAGGGAGAGAACAGTATAGCAGGTGAAAAGGGAGAGAACAGTATGCAGGTGAAAAGAGAGAGACAGAGAAAGACAGAGAGAGAGACAGAGAGAACAGTATAGCAGGTGAAAAGGGAGAGAACAGTATAGCAGGTGAAAAGGGTGAGAACAGTATAGCAGGTGAAAAGGGAGAGAACAGTATAGCAGGTGAAAAGGGAGAGAACAGTATAGCAGGTGAAAAGGGTGAGAACAGTATAGCAGGTGAAAAGGGAGAGAACAGTATAGCAGGTGAAAAGGGTGAGAGCAGTATAGCAGGTGAAAAGGGAGAGAACAGTATAGCAGGGGAAAAGAGAGAGAACAGTATAGCAGGTGAAAAGAGAGAGACAGAGCGAGACAGAGAGAGAGACAGAGAGAGAACAGTATAGCAGGTGAAAAGGGTGAGAGCAGTATAGCAGGTGAAAAGGGAGAGAACAGTATAGCAGGTGAAAAGGGAGAGAACAGTATAGCAGGTGAAAAGGGAGAGAACAGTATAGCAGGTGAAAAGGGAGAGAACAGTATAGCAGGTGAAAAGAGAGAGACCGAGAGACAGAGAGAGAGACAGAGAGAGAACAGTATAGCAGGTGAAAAGAGAGAGAAGAGTATAGCAGGTGAAAAGGGTGAGAGCAGTATAGCAGGTGAAAAGGGAGAGAAGAGTATAGCAGGTGAAAAGGGAGAGAAGAGTATAGCAGGTGAAAAGGGTGAGAACAGTATAGCAGGTGAAAAGAGAGAGAACAGTATAGCAGGTGAAAAGAGAGAGAACAGTATAGCAGGTGAAAAGGGTGAGAACAGTATAGCAGGTGAAAAGGGAGAGAACAGTATAGCAGGGGAAAAGGGAGAGAAGAGTATAGCAGGTGAAAAGAGAGAGAACAGTATAGCAGGTGAAAAGAGAGAGAACAGTATAGCAGGTGAAAAGGGTGAGAACAGTATAGCAGGTGAAAAGAGAGAGAACAGTATAGCAGGTGAAAAGAGAGAGAACAGTATAGCAGGTGAAAAGAGAGAGAACAGTATATCAGGTGAAAAGGGAGAGAACAGTATAGCAGGTGAAAAGAGAGAGAACAGTATATCAGGTGAAAAGAGAGAGAACAGTATATCAGGTGAAAAGGGAGAGAACAGTATAGCAGGTGAAAAGAGAGAGAACAGTATAGCAGGTGAAAAGAGAGAGAACAGTATATCAGGTGAAAAGGGAGAGAACAGTATAGCAGGTGAAAAGAGAGAGAACAGTATAGCAGGTGAAAAGAGAGAGAACAGTATAGCAGGGGAAAAGAGAGAGAACAGTATAGCAGGGGAAAAGAGAGAGAACAGTATAGCAGGGGAAAAGAGAGAGAACAGTATAGCAGGTGAAAAGAGAGAGAACAGTATAGCAGGTGAAAAGGGAGAGAACAGTATAGCAGGGGAAAAGAGAGAGAACAGTATAGCAGGTGAAAAGAGAGAGAACAGTATAGCAGGTGAAAAGGGAGAGAACAGTATAGCAGGTGAAAAGGGAGAGAACAGTATAGCAGGTGAAAAGAGAGAGAACAGTATAGCAGGTGAAAAGAGAGAGAACAGTATAGCAGGTGAAAAGAGAGAGAACAGTATAGCAGGTGAAAAGAGAGAGAACAGTATAGCAGGTGAAAAGGGAGAGAACAGTATAGCAGGTGAAAAGAGAGAGAACAGTATAGCAGGTGAAAAGGGAGAGAACAGTATATCAGGTGAAAAGGGAGAGAACAGTATAGCAGGTGAAAAGAGAGAGAACAGTATAGCAGGTGAAAAGAGAGAGAACAGTATAGCAGGTGAAAAGAGAGAGAACAGTATAGCAGGTGAAAAGGGTGAGAACAGTATAGCAGGTGAAAAGGGAGAGAACAGTATAGCAGGTGAAAAGAGAGAGAACAGTATAGCAGGTGAAAAGGGAGAGAACAGTATAGCAGGTGAAAAGGGTGAGAACAGTATAGCAGGTGAAAAGGGAGAGAACAGTATAGCAGGTGAAAAGGGAGAGAACAGTATAGCAGGTGAAAAGAGAGAGAACAGTATAGCAGGTGAAAAGAGAGAGAACAGTATAGCAGGTGAAAAGAGAGAGAACAGTATAGCAGGTGAAAAGAGAGAGAACAGTATAGCAGGTGAAAAGGGAGAGAACAGTATAGCAGGTGAAAAGAGAGAGAACAGTATAGCAGGTGAAAAGGGAGAGAACAGTATAGCAGGTGAAAAGGGAGAGAACAGTATAGCAGGTGAAAAGGGAGAGAACAGTATAGCAGGTGAAAAGGGTGAGAACAGTATAGCAGGTGAAAAGGGAGAGAACAGTATAGCAGGTGAAAAGAGAGAGAACAGTATAGCAGGTGAAAAGGGAGAGAACAGTATAGCAGGTGAAAAGGGAGAGAACAGTATAGCAGGTGAAAAGGGTGAGAACAGTATAGCAGGTGAAAAGGGAGAGAACAGTATAGCAGGTGAAAAGAGAGAGAACAGTATAGCAGGTGAAAAGGGAGAGAACAGTATAGCAGGTGAAAAGAGAGAGAACAGTATAGCAGGTGAAAAGAGAGAGAACAGTATATCAGGTGAAAAGAGAGAGAACAGTATAGCAGGTGAAAAGAGAGAGAACAGTATAGCAGGTGAAAAGGGAGAGAACAGTATAGCAGGTGAAAAGAGAGAGAACAGTATAGCAGGTGAAAAGAGAGAGAACAGTATATCAGGTGAAAAGAGAGAGAACAGTATAGCAGGTGAAAAGAGAGAGAACAGTATAGCAGGTGAAAAGGGAGAGAACAGTATAGCAGGGGAAAAGAGAGAGAACAGTATAGCAGGTGAAAAGAGAGAGAACAGTATAGCAGGTGAAAAGGGAGAGAACAGTATAGCAGGTGAAAAGGGAGAGAACAGTATAGCAGGTGAAAAGGGAGAGAACAGTATAGCAGGTGAAAAGAGAGAGAACAGTATAGCAGGTGAAAAGAGGTAAAGAGAGGAATAATAAAGACTTTGTGGTTGATTCTGATTGGCAGGAGGGTACCGTACACCTGATCTACGGAGTGTTGGATCAGCCAATCCGCTCGCTCCAGCAGCTCAACCTGTCCCAGATTGAGACGGGAGTGCAGAGGGCCCTCCTGCTGCGCCCAGACACCCCGTCCCCCTCCCTGCCCCGAGACGTACAGACCCTGGAGGTCCGGACCCCCGACATCACCATCCCCACCCAGGAGACCACCTACTGGTGCCACATCTTCCAACTGCCACCCAATATGCCCAAGAACCACATCGTCATGGTAAATCACTAAACCTAGTCCTATACAATGATGGAACCATAGAATTAGAATGACATTTAGTAATTCCATAGAATTAGAATGACATTTAGTAATTCCATAGAATTAGAATGACATTTAGTTATTCCATAGAATTAGAATTGCATTTAGTAATTCCATAGAATTAGAATGACATTTAGTTATTCCATAGAATTAGAATGACATTTAGTTATTCCATAGAATTAGAATGACATTTAGTAATTCCATAGAATTAGAATGACATTTAGTAATTCCATAGAATTAGAATGACATTTAGTTATTCCATAGAATTAGAATGACGTTTAGTTATTCCATAGAATTAGAATGACATTTAGTAATTCCATAGAATTAGAATGACATTTAGTTATTCCATAGAATTAGAATGACATTTAGTTATTCCATAGAATTAGAATGACATTTAGTTATTCCATAGAATTAGAATGACATTTAGTTATTCCATAGAATTAGAATGACATTTAGTTATTCCATAGAATTAGAATGACATTTAGTTATTCCATAGAATTAGAATGACATTTAGTTATTCCATAGAATTAGAATGACATTTAGTTATTCCATAGAATTAGAATGACATTTAGTTATTCCATAGAATTAGAATGACGTTTAGTTATTCCATAGAATTAGAATGACGTTTAGTTATTCCATAGAATTACAATGACGTTTAGTTATTCCATAGAATTAGAATGACATTTAGTTATTCCATAGAATTAGAATGACGTTTAGTTATTCCATAGAATTAGAATGACGTTTAGTTATTCTATTAGGATTATTCTCAGTAATACTATTTCTATGGATGGAACCATCGAGTCCAATTCCATCAAACCCTGGCCCCTAGGCATTCGAATAGACTTGGATAAGTGTATAAATGTCATCAATATGACAATATCCCTCCCCACCTTATTGCTTAGCCCTACCCAATCCTTGGGCCGGTTAAATATCCCTCCCAACCTTATTGCTTAGCCCTACCCAATCCTTGGGCCGGTTAAATATCCCTCCCAACCTTATTGCTTAGCCCTACCCAATCCTTGGGCCGGTTAAATATCCCTCCCAACCTTATTGCTTAGCCCTACCCAATCCTTGGGCATAGCAATGAGTTTGAAAATCAAAACAGCGGAGTCAATACCAATCAATTTCCACCTCTTCTTTCCTCTTCCTCCTCCTCCTCCCCCTCCTCATCCTCCTCCCTCTTCATCACCCTCACCCCAGTATGAGTCGGTGGTAACCCCTGGTAACGAGGCCATAGTGCACCACATGGAGGTGTTTGAGTGTTCTCCTGAGATGAGTACAGTTCCACAGTACAGCGGATCCTGTGACTCCAAGATGAAGCCCGCCAGCCTCAACTACTGTCGCCATGTTCTGGCGGCCTGGGCTATGGGGGCTAAGGTAATACACACACACACCAGAACTGGGTTCAAATAGTATTCCTTTTTTTTCAAGTGCTTACTGTGCCTTCAGAAAGTATTCACACCCCTTGACTGTTTCCACATTTTGTTGTGTTACAGCCTGAATTTAAAATAGATTAAATGTAGATTTTTTGTTGTCTCTGGCCTAAACACAATACTCTATAATGTCAAACTGGAATAATGTTTTTAGAAATGTTTACAAATGAATTAAAAATGAAAAGCTGGAATGTCTTGGGTCAATAAGTATTCAAGCCCTTTGTTATGGCAAGCTTAAAACATGTTCAGGAGTAAAAATGTGCTTAACAAGTCACATAATAAGTTGCATGGACAATAATAGTGTTTCACATTATTTTTGAATGACTACCTCATCTCTGTACCCCACACATACAATTATCTGTAAGGTCCCTCAGTTGAGCAGTGAATTTCAAACACAGATTCAACCACAAAGACCAGGGAGTTTTTCCAATGTAGGCAGGGTGGTAAAGTCTGAGAGACTAGAGATCCACAGAAACAGAGACAAACTGAGGAAAAAACTCAGAGAACCCATGAAAGCCTCAGAGAATGTTACTAGGAAAATACCTATGTCTGAATAACGTTTGGTTCAATAGAAGTATGTTTTGATGAGAGCAAGGAAGTAGTCTCTGGAGGAGCTGGTGTGTGGTGGTGAGGAGTTGAGAGGAGCGTGCGTGTGTGGGTGTGTTTGTATGTGCCTCTGTGCATTGGTGTGTGTGTGTGTTACAGTTTGTGAATCTGTATGTGTGTGTGTGTGTGTGTGTGTGTGTGTGTGTGTGTCAGTTTGTGTGTGTGTGTGTGTGTGTGTGTGTGTGTGTGTGTGTGTGTGTGAATCTGTGTGTTTGTGTGTCTGTGAGTGTGGGAATCTGTCTGTCTGTCTGTCTGTGTGTGTGTGTGTGTGATAGAGAGAGTGTGTGAGTGTGTGTGTGTGTGTGTTTTTGTGTGTGAGTGTGTGAGTGAGAGTGTGTGTGAGAGTGTGTGAATCTGTGTGTTTGTGTGTGAGTGTGTGTGAGAGTGTGTGAATCTCTCTGTGTGTGTGTGTGTATGTGTGTGTGTGTGTGTGTGTGTGTGTGTGTGTGTGTGTGTGTGAGTGTGTGAGTGAGAGTGTGAGTGAGAGTGTGTGTATATGTGTGTGTTTGTGTGTGTGTGTGTGTGTGTGTGTGTGTGTGTGTGTGTGTGAATCTGTGTGTTTGTGTGTCTGTGAGTGTGGGAATCTGTGTCTGTCTGTCTGTGTGTGTGTGTGTGTGTGATAGAGAGAGTGTGTGAGTGTGTGTGTGTGTGTGTTTTTGTGTGTGAGTGTGTGAGTGAGAGTGTGTGTGAGAGTGTGTGAATCTGTGTGTTTGTGTGTGAGTGTGTGTGATAGTGTGTGAATCTGTGTGTGAGTGTGTGTGAGAGTGTGTGAATCTCTCTGTGTGTGTGTGTGTGTGTGTGTGTGTGTGTGTGTGTGTGTGTGTGTGTGTGTGTGTGTGTGTGTGTGTGTGTGTGAGAGTGTGTGTGTGAGTGAGAGTGTGTGTGAGAGTGTGTGCATATGTGTGTGTTTGTGTGTGTGTGTGTGTGTGTGTGTGTGTGTGTGTGTGTGTGTGTGTGTGTGTGTGTGTGTGTGTGTGTGTGAATCTGTGTGTTTGTGTGTGTGTTCATGTAGGTGGTGGTAATGCTCTGGGATGTGTGAGGCAGAGGAAGACACGTCTTACTGGATAAGAATCACATCACAGTCAGAGAACTGGTGCCTAGTGCCAAGCCTCTGAGCCCTCCCATTGGATTAGCAGACGGAGAAAACAAAACAGAAATCATGTGTTCTGCTGAGTGGCGAGGGTAGAAGCAGAGCTGGAGAGATGAGATTAGCTAGGAAATATACAGGCCTGTTCAGTGTTAGCACATTCTGGATCCCACACACATCTAAAGGGAAATCTGGCATTATAAAAGAAGGGAGGCGAAAGAAGAGGAGGAAGGCGAGAAAAAGAAAGAGAGGGGGAAGAGAGAGATAGGGGAGAGTGAGGAGGAGGAGGAGGAGGAAGAGAAAGACCAGTTATGTAAAATAGTCCTAGGGATGCTGCCAGGCCGGGGGAGAGAAAAGATCCACAAGCTCTCCTCTCCTCTCCGGAATGCTAATAAGATTGATATGAAAATAAGTTTTTATCTCCAAAAGTATTTTTGTTTAATCGTCTATCTCTTTTATGAACAGATCCTCAGAACACGTTAGGGGAACATATACCATAGAGATGTAAAGCGATGGATATAGACGATAGAAATAGAGAGAAACAAACTCGCTGCTGTTTTAGTCTTCTCTGGATCAATAAGAGCTATTGTCTTCCTGCGTTGGCTGAAACTACTCCTTTTATGGTGGATGATTCACATGTCCAATGATACAAAGTAATGTGATGTTGAATGATAAAAAATAATATGACGTTCAATGATAAAATAACATGATGTTCAATAATAAAAAATAATATGATGTTCAATGATAAAATAACGTGATGTTGAATTATAAAAATAATGTGATGTTCACAATGATAAAATAACATGATGTTAAATGTAAAAAATAAAGTGATGTTCACAATGATAAAATAATGTGATGTTCACAATGATAAAATAATGTGATGTTCACAATGATAAAATAATGTGATGTTCACAATGATAAAATAATGTGATGTTCACAATGATAAAATAATGTGATGTTCACAATGATAAAATAACAATGTTAAATTAAAAAAATTATGTGATGTCTAATAATAAAAAATTATGTGATGTTCAATTATGAAACGAATGTGATGTTCAATGAATGTTCAATAATAAAAAAGAATGTGATGTTCAATGATAAAAATAATGTGATGTTGAATTCTAAAAATAATGTGACGTTCACAATGATAAAAATAATGTGATTTTCAACGATAAAAATAACGTGATGTTCAACGATAAAAATAACGTGATATTCAGTGATAAAAAAATAACGTGATGTTCAATGATAAAAATAATGAATCTGTGTGTGTGTGTGTGCATGTGTAGTCTTTCTACTACCCAACTGATGCAGGGCTGCCTCTAGGAGGACCAGCGTCTTCCAGGTTTCTTCGACTAGAGGTGCACTACCACAACCCACTCCTCATATCAGGTAAAATGACCTACCCATCACAGTTATATACTATTATTCTACCCCTAAGAACCTTAGAGCTGGGCTATTAAATTACCACCCCTCAGCAATGTAGTACAGCTCGTTTTATTTTCTACCTGGTGGTAAATTGATCAATTACTGTCACTGATTGTCAACAGTCCACCCACCCGGTGTTCCCTGATTGGAGGCAGAGAATGAAAACCAGAAGTACCAGTTGTATAGCTCTGCTCTATAGTCTCCCAATATCTCCCCTGCTTCTTCCATCTTCCTTCTACTCAACACCTGTCTTCATCACTCCCCTCCCTATGTCATCCATCACTCCCTCTACCCCTTCTTCCTAAACCCCATCCTTCTCTCATCTTTTATCCCCTCCCCCACTACTCCTCTTCCCTCCCTCCCTACTCCCCTTCTATCTCCCCTTCCCCTTTCCTTCCCCCACTACCCCCTTTCTTCCCTCACTTACCCCCCTTCAGTCTCGCCTCCTCCATCAAGACCCCGCCCCTCCCTCTACCTCTCCTCCTTCCTGTCTCCCCTCCTCTCTGACAGGTTCTGGTTGTGCTGTGTCCCCATGCAGGTCGTAAGGACAACTCTGGGGTGCGTCTCTACCACACCCCCAGCTTAAGGAGGTACGACGCGGGCATCATGGAGCTCGGGCTGGTCTACACCCCGGTCATGGCCATACCACCCAGAGAACAGAACTTCCATCTCACAGGATTCTGCACGTCCAAGTGTACACAGACTGTTAGTACACTATCCTTCTAACATAAATCCTTAGAAAACGTGTACACAGACTGTTGGTAGGCTACAACATCCCTCAGGGATGTCTACTGTAGATACAGGACTGAAACCACTCCTGGACCTTCAATAACAATGGCACCCTGCTGGTAACATTTTACTCAAAACCCCCAGGTATAATGCATTAAGATGTGGTTGTAATGCATTGTAATACTTGTCATGAGCATAAATGACCCTCTTTGTCTTATTGTAATCAGATAATATTTCTACTTACATGGCTAGAACTACAGTACAGTATCTCAATACAAATGAAACTGTCAGGAGTTAGAATATCGTAATGTACCTTTCTTAATGTGTCCAATTCCTCTCATGACCTCCACCAGGCCCTTCCTCCAGGGGGGATCAACATCTTTGCGTCCCAGCTACACACTCACTTGGCGGGGAGAGGGGTGAGGACGGTCCTGGTGAGGGGTGGAAGAGAGGTGAAGGTGGTACAGGAGGATAAGCATTTCAGCACCCACTATCAGGTAACCCCTCTGGGTGTATACTGTATGCACCAACAAACCCACACGCACACACAGAGCTCTCTCTCTCTCTCTCTCTCTCTCTCTCTCTCTCTCTCTCTCTCTCTCCTCTGTTAAGGTACTACTGAACTCTCCAAGGTTCAGTGAGGCAAGACACACATATCTGGTTTGCTGCTGCAGAACAACACAACTCTCCCTTGACCTGTATTCATATCCTTTCTCTAACTGACCTGTATTCATATCCTTTCTCTAACTGATCTGTATTCATATCCTTTCTCTAACTGACCTGTATTCATATCCTTTCTCTAACTGACCTGTATTCATATCCTTTCTCTAACTGATCTGTATTCATATCCTTTCTCTAACTGATCTGTATTCATATCCCTTCTCTAACTGATCTGTATTCATATCATCTCTCTAACTGATCTGTATTCATATCCTTTCTCTAACTGATCTGTATTCATATCCTTTCTCTAACTGATCTGTATTCATATCCTTTCTCTAAATGATCTGTATTCATATAATTTCTCTAACTGATCTGTATTCATATCCTTTCTCTAACTGATCTGTATTCATATCCTTTCTCTAAATAGTCTAGATGCAACCTTGAGGGACATAAACAATTTTATTTGTAGATGTTATCGCAGGTGCAGCGAAATGCTTGTGTTTCTAGCTCCAACAGTGTAGTAATACCTAGCAATACAAAAAAGTGTAATGTAAGACTTTCTATTGAGACTCTCTCTGCATGTATTACAACTATTTTCCTCATATCTTCTAACCTCCTGCCTGTACAACACTCTTCCTTGAATCCAGCTCATATCTTCTGACTAGTCAGGATACAAGACAACTTCAAGCAACATCAAAACAAGAAATTACAGCCAGATCATTGTGTTTTATAAAAATAAATAAAGAGAGTTACACTCTGTATATACAAGCTGCCAGTAATTTATTGGGTAAAGCACCACCAATGTTTCAGCATCACAGTGACTTCTTCAGGGTGAAGGTGTGTTTTTGTTGGTGTTTTACCCAATAAATTACTGGGAGTTTATACTGTATAGAGTGAGTGCAAATCTCTTTATTATATATATTTTTTATAGCCTACAGTTTACTCGCCGTTAGTCAACACCTCTACTAACGTTTTTTGTCTCATGTTTTTCACTGGATCATTGTGTTTTGAAAGCAATTCCATGGATGTGAATGTTGTTGTCTCCTCCTGCAGATAATCAGAATGCTGAGGAAGATGGTGACAGTGCTGCCTGTAAGTATGCTCCTCTTTCTACTGTCACAGCTGTCTCAGCAGGTGGGATGAGATACCACACAGTACGGTGGGTTTTGTCTACGGAATAAGATCCAGGAAAGGGAACAAGGGCATTGAGAAAAAGAAGGGACTATTACAGACCTGAGGAAGAGAAGATGACTGATGGGGAAACAAGATGAGAACAACAGAGATGATATACCCAGTACTACTACAACTACAGTCTGTCTCTGTTGCAGAACAACAGAGATGATACACAGTACTACTACAACTACAGTCTGTCTCTGCTCTGCTGCAGAACAACAGAGATGATACCCAGTACTATTACAACTACAGTCTGTCTCTGACTCTGCTGCAGAATAACAGAGATGATACCCAGTACTACTACAACTACAGTCTGTCTCTGTCTCTGCTCTGCTGCAGAACAACAGAGATGATACCCAGTACTACTACAACTACAGTCTGTCTCTGTCTCTGCTGCAGAACAACAGAGATGATACCCAGTACTACTACAACTACAGTCTGTCTCTGTCTCTGCTCTGCTGCAGAACAACAGAGATGATACACAGTACTACTACAACTACAGTCTGTCTCTGCTCTGCTGCAGAACAACAGAGATGATACCCAGTACTACTACAACTACAGTCTGTCTCTGTCTCTGCTCTGCTGCAGAACAACAGAGATAATACCAAGTACTATTACAACTACAGTCTGTCTCTGTCTCTGCTGCAGAACAACAGAGATGATACACAGTACTACTACAACTACAGTCTGTCTCTGCTCTGCTGCAGAACAACAGAGATGATACCCAGTACTACTACAACTACAGTCTGTCTCTGTCTCTGCTGCAGAACAACAGAGATGATACCCAGTACTACTACAACTACAGTCTGTCTCTGTCTCTGCTCTGCTGCAGAACAACAGAGATGATACACAGTACTACTACAACTACAGTCTGTCTCTGCTCTGCTGCAGAACAACAGAGATGATACACAGTACTACTACAACTACAGTCTGTCTCTGCTCTGCTGCAGAAAAACAGAGATGATACCCAGTACTACTACAACTACAGTCTGTCTCTGTCTCTGCTCTGCTGCAGAACAACAGAGATGATACCCAGTACTACTACAACTACAGTCTGTCTCTGCTCTGCTGCAGAAAAACAGAGATGATACACAGTACTACTACAACTACAGTCTGTCTCTGCTCTGCTGCAGAAAAACAGAGATGATACCCAGTACTACTACAACTACAGTCTGTCTCTGTCTCTGCTCTGCTGCAGAACAACAGAGATGATACCCAGTACTACTACAACTACAGTCTGTCTCTGCTCTGCTGCAGAACAACAGAGATGATACCCAGTACTACTACAACTACAGTCTGTCTCTGTCTCTGTCTCTGCTGCAGAACAACAGAGATGATACACAGTACTACTACAACTACAGTCTGTCTCTGCTCTGCTGCAGAACAACAGAGATGATACACAGTACTACTACAACTACAGTCTGTCTCTGTCTCTGCTCTGCTGCAGAACAACAGAGATGATACCCAGTACTACTACAACTACAGTCTGTCTCTGTCTCTGCTGTAGAACAACAGAGATAATACCCAGTACTACTACAACTACAGTCTGTCTCTGTCTCTGCTCTGCTGCAGAACAACAGAGATGATACACAGTACTACTACAACTACAGTCTGTCTCTGTCTCTGCTGCAGAACAACAGAGATGATACCCAGTACTACTACAACTACAGTCTGTCTCTGCTCTGCTGCAGAACAACAGAGATGATACCCAGTACTACTACAACTACAGTCTGTCTCTGTCTCTGCTCTGCTGCAGAACAACAGAGATGATACACAGTACTACTACAACTACAGTCTGTCTCTGCTCTGCTGCAGAACAACAGAGATGATACACAGTACTACTACAACTACAGTCTGTCTCTGCTCTGCTGCAGAACAACAGAGATAATACCAAGTACTACTACAACTACAGTCTATCTCTGCTCTGCTGCAGAAAAACAGAGATGATACCCAGTACTACTACAACTACAGTCTGTCTCTGTCTCTGCTCTGCTGCAGAACAACAGAGATGATACCCAGTACTACTACAACTACAGTCTGTCTCTGTCTCTGCTGCAGAACAACAGCGATGATACACAGTACTACTACAACTACAGTCTGTCTCTGCTCTGCTGCAGAACAACAGAGATAATACACCGTACTACTACAACTACAGTCTGTCTCTGTCTCTGCTGCAGAACAACAGAGATAATACCCAGTACCACTACAACTACAGTATGTCTCTGCTCTGCTGCAGAACAACAGAGATGATACCCAGTACTACTACGACTACAGTCTGTCTCTGTCTCTGCTGCAGAACAACAGAGATGATACCCAGTACTACTACAACTACAGTCTGTCTCTGCTCTGCTCTGCTGCAGAACAACAGAGATGATACCCAGTACTACTACAACTACAGTCTGTCTCTGTCTCTGCTGCAGAACAACAGAGATGATACCCAGTACTACTACAACTACAGTCTGTCTCTGTCTCTGCTCTGCTGCAGAACAACAGAGATGATACACAGTACTACTACAACTACAGTCTGTCTCTGCTCTGCTGCAGAACAACAGAGATGATACCCAGTACTACTACAACTACAGTCTGTCTCTGTCTCTGCTCTGCTGCAGAACAACAGAGATGATACCCAGTACTACTACAACTACAGTCTGTCTCTGCTCTGCTGCAGAACAACAGAGATGATACCCAGTACTACTACAACTACAGTCTGTCTCTGTCTCTGCTCTGCTGCAGAACAACAGAGATGATACACAGTACTACTACAACTACAGTCTGTCTCTGCTCTGCTGCAGAACAACAGAGATGATACCCAGTACTACTACAACTACAGTCTGTCTCTGTCTCTGCTCTGCTGCAGAACAACAGAGATGATACCCAGTACTACTACAACTACAGTCTGTCTCTGCTCTGCTGCAGAACAACAGAGATGATACCCAGTACTACTACAACTACAGTCTGTCTCTGCTCTGCTGCAGAACAACAGAGATGCAGAGTTGCCTTTAAAAACAATAAAGAGTAACAACGTAAATATTCTGTAACCCTCTAGGAAGATACGTGAAAAACATTGGCAGAACATTGCCTGATTTGAGTGTGTTTGTCCCCAACAGGGTGACGTCCTCTTGACAAAGTGTACATACAACACAGAGGACAGGAGCCAGCCTACAGTGGTGAGTATGTTTGGTTTTCACTACAAGTGCAGCCATGCAATATAGCAAATGGTTATGCAGACTGCATACATGCACACGTGCACTTGAAGGCGAGTCTAGACTGACTGCTCTACAAACCACCTTCATAAATAACTCAATACCATTTATAGAATAGTCAGTTAATCACAATCTACCCATGATACATAACGGTTTCGATGCTCTTCACAGCAGTGGCTGTGTTCGAAGCATCTATCCAGTAACTTTAGCCAACCAGCTTAATGTGTTTAATGTGGGTATATCCTCCTACCACAGACAGACAGGGCTCAGAGCGGCTCTACTGCCCAGCTCAGATCTCAGTAATCTGGGGTCAGACACAGTGAGAAGGAGGCTCTGGGCTGGAGGATGATGATGATGCTCTCTCCTCCTCTCCTCTGATGCTGAGAACAGTGGGACAGAAGTGGACACACACACTCACTCTTACACACGTACAATTGCACGAACAGACACATGCACAAATATAAACACACATACTCACACACTGTCCTCAGTGTTTCTGGTGTTATGATGAGGGCATGCTCTCTCCTCCTCTCCTCTGATGCTGAGAGCAGTGAACTCACACACTGTCCTCATTGTTTCTGGAGTTATGATGAGGGCATGCTCTCTCCTCCTCTCCTCTGATGCTGAGAGCAGTGAACTCACACACTGTCCTCATTGTTTCTGGAGTTATGATGAGGGCATGGAGGAAATCCTGGGGTTATGATGAGGGCATGGAGGAAATCCTGGGGTTATGATGAGGGCATGGAGGAAATCCTGGGGTTATGATGAGGGCATGGAGGAAATCCTGGGGTTATGTTGAGGGCATGGAGGAAATCCTGGGGTTATGTTGAGGGCATGGAGGAAATCCTGGGGTTATGATGAGGGCATGGAGGAAATCCTGGGGTTATGTTGAGGGCATGGAGGAAATCCTGGGGTTATGATGAGGGCATGGAGGAAATCCTGGGGTTATGATGAGGGCATGGAGGAAATCCTGGGGTTATGATGAGGGCATGGAGGAAATCCTGGGGTTATGTTGAGGGCATGGAGGAAATCCTGGGGTTATGATGAGGGCATGGAGGAAATCCTGGGGTTATGTTGAGGGCATGGAGGAAATCCTGGGGTTATGATGAGGGCATGGAGGAAATCCTGGGGTTATGATGAGGGCATGGAGGAAATCCTGGGGTTATGTTGAGGGCATGGAGGAAATCCTGGGGTTATGATGAGGGCATGGAGGAAATCCTGGGGTTATGTTGAGGGCATGGAGGAAATCCTGGGGTTATGATGAGGGCATGGAGGAAATCCTGGGGTTATGATGAGGGCATGGAGGAAATCCTGGGGTTATGATGAGGGCATGGAGGAAATCCTGGGGTTATGATGAGGGCATGGAGGAAATCCTGGGGTTATGATGAGGGCATGGAGGAAATCCTGGGGTTATGATGAGGGCATGGAGGAAATCCTGGGGTTATGATGAGGGCATGGAGGAAATCCTGCGGTTATGATGAGGGCATGGAGGAAATCCTGGGGTTATGATGAGGGCATGGAGGAAATCCTGGGGTTATGTTGAGGGCATGGAGGAAATCCTGGGGTTATGATGAGGGCATGTAGGAAATCCTGGGGTTATGAGAAAGTTTCTCTTTCCTCCAGAGGTTGCAATATAGTGAGGAAATTGTTACAGAGAGAGATACTTTGGATCGTCTGCAATCAGATTGCATTGAGCAACAAGATCTGAATGAACAGCTGACTTGCTCATCTGTTTTTGGTAAATACATTTTTCCTTTGTTGATATCTGTCTTTTGATATTCAAGTGGGATGTATGTGGAGGAGTCTGAAATGTATATGTATGGGGAGGAGTCTGGAATGTATGGGGAGGAGACTGGAATGTATATGTATGGGGAGGGGTCTGGAATGTATATGTATGGGGAGGAGACTGGAATGTATATGTATGGGGAGGGGTCTGGAATGTATATGTATGGGGAGGAGACTGGAATGTATATGTATGGGGAGGAGACTGGAATGTATATGTATGGGGAGGAGACTGGAATGTATATGTATGGGGAGGAGACTGGAATGTATATGTATGGGGAGGGGTCTGGAATGTATATGTATGGGGAGGAGTCTGGAATGTATGGGGAGGAGACTGGAATGTATGGGGAGGGGTCTGGGATGTATGGGGAGGAGACTGGAATGTATGGGGAGGAGACTGGAATGTATGGGGAGGAGACTGGAATGTATGGGGAGGAGTCTGGAATGTATGGGGAGGAGACTGGAATGTATGGGGAGGAGACTGTAATGTATGGGGAGGAGTCTGGAATGTATGGGGAGGAGTCTGGAATGTATGGGGAGGAGTCTGGAATGTATGGGGAGGAGACTGGAATGTATGGGGAGGAGACTGGAATGTATATGTATGGGGAGGGGTCTGGAATGTATATGTATGGGAGGGGTCTGGAATGTATATGTATGGGGAGGAGTCTGGAATGTATATGTATGGGGAGGGGTCTGGAATGTTTGGGAGGAGTCTGGAATGTATAGGAAGGAGTCTGGAATGTATATGTATGGGGAGGGGTCTGGAATGTATATGTATAGGGAGAGGTCTGGAATGTATGGGAGGAGTCTGGAATGTATGGGAGGAGTCTGGAATGTATATGTATAGGGAGGGGTCTGGAATGTATGGGAGGAGTCTGGAATGTATAGGAAGGAGTCTGGAATGTATGGGAAGGAGTCTGGAATGTATATGTATAGGGAGAGGTCTGGAATGTGCGGGAGGAGTCTGGAATGTATAGGAAGGAGTCTGGAATGTATATGTATAGGGAGGGGTCTGGAATGTATGGGAGGAGTCTGGAATGTATATGTATAGGGAGGGGTCTGGAATGTATGGCAGGAGTCTGGAATGTATGAGAGGAATCTTGACTGATGATCATTCTCTTGCTTGAATAACCTGTGTAGTTGCTACTACTGACAGTATTGATTTTATTGACATGTTTGATTGACATAATGAGCGGGACACTCCCCAGGGAGGATATATAGGTGCCTCCCACCCTTTTCCTACTCAAAGCGCTGAAGAAAACGATTGATGCGGAAATGTAAGCTGATTGTTTACTTGTCCTGTCAATAAATCTATCAGATTTACCCAGCAACGGAGAGCTCCTTTTTCTTTATTTTCCTGGATAGTCACCAGTTGAAGTATCCTGGGGTAAGGAATGATAGTCACCAGTTGAAGTATCCTGGGTAAGGAATGACAGTCACCAGTTGAAGTATCCTGCAGTAAGGATGTTTTTTTGACTCACACACTGTCCTCAGTGATGCCTGAGCTAGCTGTTTCTGGGGATAGGATGAAGGCATGGAGCTAAACCCAGGAACCTGACTCCTCTCTCTCTCTCTCCCTTCCTCTCCCTCCCTATGTCTCCCTATCTTTCTCTCCCCCTGTTTCCCTCTCTCTCCCTATCTTTCTCTCTGTCTCTCTCTCTCCTCATTTTAATCCAGGGAGGCTTTGGGATCATGGAGGAGATGTGTGTGAACTATGTACACTACTACCCCAGAACTCAATTAGAGCTCTGTAAGAGTAACGTTGACCCTGGATACCTGCAGAAGTACTTCAGCTTCATCAACAGGTAATATACAGTACACGGGCACCACAGAAGGTTGGTAAAGGGGATGACGGCTCATAATAATGTCTGGAACGGAGCGAATGAAATGGCATGTGTTAGATATGATTCCCTGATGTTTTTGATACCATTCCACTAATTCTGCTCCAGCCATGAGCCCATCCTCCCCAATTAAGGTGCCACCAACCTCCTGTGACGGGCACACCAACTTGGGGGAGTGGGCGCGTGCGTGCACACACACACACACACACACACACACACACACACACACACACACACACACACACACACACACAGTACTGTAGCTTCATTTCTAGGTAACACCCATCTTCTTTATTAAGAAGAGCTAGCTGTCATCTTTAACCAAACACACACTGCATCTTCATTTCCGTTTTTTGCTGACTCAGCTACCATTAGAGAATCAATCTCTGGAGAACAATCAATATTCTCATCAAACAGCTGTTATTGTTCAGCAGATTAAATCCACTCGCACAGACCTCACACGAACCAGCAGAAGAAAACTGCTCATTCCATTCCTTATATAAAACAATCACCAACACAAGGTCGAGAGGTGTGACGACTAGGTCACATAAAATTCAAAGAGTTTGGGAACAGATTTGTGATGTCCCAATACCATGGCATCGTGTTTATGAACTGATATGCAAAAACAGCAATGTACGCATCAATCCGTACTATTCAATTTAAACAAAATTATTAAAAACTTTAAACATCTATATATGGGGCATTGAACAGTCAGATTGTGCAGACTGCCACGAGGAAACAGAATGAAAGGATCATTTCTCTTGGTACTGTCCTTCGGTGGTTATGAAGTCATAATGTCTGTGTTCAGATGGACCTACAAACAGTATTGTTAGGAGATCTGAAAATCCACAATCAAAAGGAAATATGATTATACTCTTAGGTAAAGTATTTATTTTCAGGGAAATCAATAGAAATGGTACAAATAGAGAGGTTCATGACCCTCGTAAGACATCACAGTAAAATATAGGGATGAATTGCAAAAGGAAAGAGTAAATGGGTAAAGATGGGTTAGTCTGTAAACATCTGAGGGTTGGAATTAAGATTAGAGTGATTGGTTGATTGGCCGATACAATTGGAATCCAGTACGATTAGGATATAAACTATATACTGTGCCTTCGGAAAGTATTCAGACCCCTTGACTTTTTCCACATTTTGTTACATTATAGCCTTATTCTAAAATGGATTTAAAAAAAATTATCCTCACCAATCTACACACAATACCCCATAATGACAAAGCTAAAACAGTTTTTAGAAATTTTGGCAAAATTATTACACATAAAAACAGAAATACCTTATTTACATAAGTATTCAGACCCTTTGCTGAAGGGTCTGAATACTTATGTATCAATTTGACAGAGCTTGAAGAATTTTGAAAGAATAATGTGCAAATATTGTACATTCTAGGTGTGCAAAGCTCTTAGAGACTTACCCAAAAAGACTCACAGCTGCAATCACTGCCAAAGCTGATTCTAACATGTATTGACTCAGGGGTGTGAATTCTTATGTAAATGAGATATTTATGTATTTCATTTTCAATACAATTTCTAAAACCATGTTTTAACTTCTTCATTATGGGGTATTGTGTGTAGATGGGTGAGATGTTTTATTTTCTTCAGGCTGTATCACAACAACATGTGGAATAAGTGTATACAGTGCCTTCGGAAGTATTCAGACCCCTTGACGTTTCCACATTTTGTTTCCACGTTTACCTTATTATAAAATTGATTTTTTTTTAATGCTCATCAATCTACACACAATGCCTCATAATGTCAAAGCAAAAACAGGTTTTTATAAATGTTTGCTAATTTATTAAAATTAAAAAACAGAAATATAACATTTACATAACTATTCAGACCCTTTACTCAGTACTTTATTGAAGCAGCCTTGAACAGCAATTACAGCCTCAAGTCTTTTTGGGTGTTTCTCCCATTCTTCTCTGCAGATCCTCTCAAGCTCTGTCAGGTTGGATGGGTGCGCGTTGCTGCACAGCTATTTTCAGGTCTCACCAGAGATGTTCAATCATGTTTGGTATTTGTTATTTTATTAGGATCCCCATTAGCTGTTGCAAAAGCAGCAGAATCTCTCTGTACTTTGCTCCGTTCATCTTTTCCTCGATCCTAACTAGTCTCCCAGTGCCCCTGAAAAACTTCCCCACAGCATGATGCTGCCACCACCATGCTTCACCGTAGGGATGGTGCCAGGTTTCCTCCAGACGTGATGCTTGGCATTCAGGCCAAAGGGTTTAATTTTGGTTTCATCAGGCCAGAGAATCTTGTTTCTCATGGTTTGAGAGTCTTTCGGTGCTTTTTGGCAAACTCCAAGCGGGCTGTCATGGGCTTTTTACTGAGGAGTAGCTTCAGTCTGGCCACTCTACTTAAAGGCCTGATTGGTAGAGTGCTGCAGAGATGGTTGTCCTTCTGGAATGTTCTCCCATCCCACAGAGGAACTCTAGAGCTCTGACAGAGTGACCATCAGTTTCTTGGTCACCTCCCTGACCAAGACCCTTCTCCCCTGATTGCTCAGTTTGTCCAGGCGGCCAGCTCTAGGAAGAGTCTTGGTGGTTCCAAATGTCTTCCATTTAAGAATTATGAAGGCCACTGTGTTCTTGGGAACCTTCTATGCTGCAGAAACTTTTGGTACCCTTCGCACAATCCTCTCTCGGAGCTCTACGGACAATTCCTTTGACCTCATGGCTTGGTTTTTGCTCTAACATGCACTGTCAACCGTGGACCTTATATAAACAGGTGTGTGCCTTTCCAAATCATGTCCAATCAATTTAATTTACCACAAGTGGACTCCAATCAAGTTGTAGAAACATCTCAAAGATGATCAATGGAAACAGGATGCACCTGAGCTCAATTTCGAGTCTCATAGCAAAGGGTCTGAATACTTATGTACATTTCTGTTTTTTATTTTTAAGACATTTGCAGAAAATCTAAAAAACTGTTTTTGCTTTGTCATTATGGGGTATTGTGTGTAGATTGCTGAGGATTTTTTATTTAATCCATTTTTAGAATAAGGCTGTAATGTAACAAAATGTGGAAAAAGTCAAGGGGTCTGAATAGTCAAGGGGATTAGAAAGGATGCAGGTAATGGTATTTGATAGATTCCAGTTCTTTCATAGATGGTCTACCTCCCATTCCATATTCATTCACATAAACCTGGTTCTCCGTATGCTCCTTATTTGTTTTTACAACAAGCTCTGTCTATGAGGGAGTACTAACATGAGCTTGACCATGACCATGCTTGGACATTCAATGTCTCGTCCTCCCTCACCCTCCTTCACTGTCCTCTCATCCTCCCCCTGCTCCCTCCCCCTCCCCCTACCAATCCTCCTTCACTGTCCTCTCATCCTCCCCCTGCTCCCTCCTCCCTCCCCTTTACCAATCCTCCTTCACTGTCCTCTCATCCTCCCCCTCTTATTCCCCCTCTCTCCCTACTTCACCCTCCTTCACTGTCCTCTCATCCTCCCCCTCTTACTACTCCTCTCTCCCTCTTACTCCCCCATCCCCACCTCACACTCCCCCCTCCCCTGTCCTCCTCTCAGGTTCCAGGGTGGTGATGCGTGTAGCTGTGGTCAGACCAGTGTGACGGACCAGTTCTCCTCTTTGTCCTGGGACTCCTTCAGTGGAGAGGTGCTGAACTCTCTCTACAACACCGCTCCCATCTCCATGGCCTGTAACCAGTCCTCTGCCAAGCTCTTCCCTGTGAGTATAGTACAGGACAGTAGAGTACAGTTATAGTATAGTACAGGACAGTAGAGTACAGTTATAGTATAGTACAGGACAGTAGAGTACAGTTATAGTATAGTACAGGACAGTAGAGTACAGTTATAGTATAGTACAGGACAGTAGAGGACAGGACAGTAGAGTACAGTTATAGTATAGGACAGGACAGTAGAGTACAGTTATAGTATAGTACAGGACAGTAGAGGACAGGACAGTAGAGTACAGTTATAGTATAGGACAGGACAGTAGAGTACAGTTATAGTATAGTACAGGACAGTAGAGTACAGTTATAGTATAGGACAGGTCAGTAGAGTACAGTTATAGTATAGGACAGGACAGTAGAGTACAGTTATAGTATAGTACAGGTCAGTAGAGTACAGTTATAGTATAGTACAGGACAGTAGAGTACAGGACAGTAGAGTACAGTTATAGTATAGTACAGGACAGTAGAGTACAGGTCAGTAGAGTACAGTTATAGTATAGGACAGGACAGTAGAGTACAGTTATAGTATAGTACAGGACAGTAGAGTACAGGACAGTAGAGGACAGGACAGTAGAGTACAGTTATAGTATAGGACAGGACAGTAGAGTACAGTTATAGTATAGGACAGGACAGTAGAGTACAGTTATAGTATAGGACAGGACAGTAGAGTACAGTTATAGTATAGGACAGGACAGTAGAGTACAGTTATAGTATAGTACAGGTCAGTAGAGTACAGTTATAGTATAGTACAGGACAGTAGAGTACAGTTATAGTATAGGACAGGACAGTAGAGTACAGTTATAGTATAGGACAGGACAGTAGAGTACAGTTATAGTATAGGACAGGACAGTAGAGTACAGTTATAGTATAGGACAGGACAGTAGAGTACAGTTATAGTATAGGACAGGACAGTAGAGTACGGTTATAGTATAGTACAGGACAGTAGAGTACAGTTATAGTATAGTACAGGACAGTAGAGTACAGTTATAGTATAGGACAGGACAGTAGAGTACAGTTATAGTATAGGACAGGACAGTAGAGTACAGTTATAGTATAGGACAGGTCAGTAGAGTACAGTTATAGTATAGTACAGGACAGTAGAGTACAGTTATAGTATAGGACAGGTCAGTAGAGTACAGTTATAGTATAGTACAGGACAGTAGAGTACGGTTATAGTATAGGACAGGACAGTAGAGTACGGTTATAGTATAGGACAGGACAGTAGAGTACAGTTATAGTATAGGACAGGACAGTAGAGTACAGTTATAGTATAGGACAGGTCAGTAGAGTACAGTTATAGTATAGGACAGGACAGTAGAGTACAGTTATAGTATAGGACAGGACAGTAGAGTACAGTTATAGTATAGGACAGGACAGTAGAGTACAGTTATAGTATAGTACAGTAGAGGACAGGACAGTAGAGTACAGTTATAGTATAGTACAGGACAGTAGAGTACAGTTATAGTATAGTACAGGACAGTAGAGTACAGGTATAGTATAGGACAGGACAGTAGAGTACAGTTATAGTATAGTACAGGAAAGTAGAGTACAGTTATAGTAAATATTCTAAATATGACACTGGAGAAGGCAGTCATTTTAAGGGTCCCCAACCGATTGTGTTTTTTTATTTGTTTATTTGCGTTGTTTGCACCTTATTTTTGTACTAATTTTGGACAATAAAATAGATGACCTACGCGGAAGATTAAACTACCAATGGGACATTAAACACTGTAATATCTTATGCTTCACTGAGTCGTGGCGGAACAACAACACTATCAACATACAGCTGGCTGGTAATACACTGCACCGGCAAGATAGAACAGCTGCATTTGATAAGACAAGGTGCGGCGGACTATGTATTTTTGTAAATAACAGCTGGTTCACGATATCTAAGGAAGTCTCAAACTATTGCTCGCCTGAGGTAGAGTATCTCATGATAAGCTGTAGACCACACTATCCACCTAGAGAGTTTATCTATTTTTCATAGCTGTTTACATACCACCACAGTTAGAGGCTAGCACTAAGACAGCATTGAATGAGCTGTATTCCACCCGAAGCAAACAAGAAAACGCTCACCCAGAGGCGGCGCTCCTAGTAGCCGAGGACTTTAATGCAGGGAAACCTAAATCTGTTTTGCCAAATTTCTATCAGCATGTTAAATGTGCAACCAGAGGAAAAAACACTCTGGACCACCTTTACTCCACAGACAGAGACGCATACAAAGCTCTCCCTTGCCCTGCATTTGGCAAATCTGACCATAATTCTATCCTCCTGATTCCTGCTTACAAGCAAAAATTAAATCAGGAAGCACCCGTGGCTAGATCAATAAAACAGTGATCAGATGAAGCAAATGCTAAGCTACAAGACTGTTTTGCTAGCACAGACTGGAATATGTTCTGGGATTCCTCCGATGGCATTGAGGAGTACACCATATCAGTCATTGGCTTCATCAATAAGTGCATTGATGACGTTGTCCCCACAGTGACTGTACGTACATACCCCAACCAGAAGCCATGGATTACAGGCAACATCCACACTGAGCTAATGGCCAGAGCTGCCACTTTCAAGGAGCGGGACTCTAACCCGGAAGCTTATAAGAAATCCCGCTATGCCCTCCGACGAACCGTCAAACAGGCAAAGCGTCATTACAGGACTAAGATTGAATCGTACTACACCGGCTCTTACGCTTGTCGGATGTGGCAGGGCTTGCAAACCATTACAGACTATGAAAGGGAAGCACAGCCGAGAGCTGCCCAGTGACACAAGCCTCTCAGATGAGCTAAACTACTTCTATGCTCGCTTCGAGGCAAATAACACTGAAACATGCATGAGAGCACCAGCTGTTCCGGACAACTGTGTGATCACTCTCTCCGCAGCCGATGTGAGTAAGACCTTTAAACAGGTCAACATTCACAAGGTCGCAGGGCCAGATGGATTACCAGGACGTGTACTCTGAGCATGCACTGACCAAATGGCAAGTGTCTTCACTGACATTTTCAACCTCTCCCTATCCAAGTCTGTAATACCAACATGTTTAAAGCAGAACACCATAGTGCCTGTGCCCAAGAACACTAAGGTAACCTGCTTAAATGACTACTGACCTGTAGCACTCACGTCTGTAGCCATGAAGTGCTTTGAAAGGCTGGTCATGGCACACATATACATCATTATCCCAGAAATCCTAGACCCACTCCAATTTGCATACCACCACAAAAGATCCACAGATGATGCAATCTCTATTGCACTCCACACTGCCCTTTCACACCTGGACAAAAGGAACACCTATGTGAGAATGCTGTTCATTGACTATAGCTCAGCGATTAACACCATAGTGCCCTCAAAGCTCATCAATAAGCTAAGGACCCTTTGGACTAAACACGTCCCTCTGCAACTGGATCCTGGACTTCCTGACGGGCCACCCCCAGTTTTAAGGGTAGGTAACAACACATCCGCTACACTGATCCTCAACACAGGGGCCCCTCAGGGATGCGTGCTCAGTCCCCTCCTGTCCCCTCATGTTCACTCATGACTGCATGGCCAGGCACGACACTATCATTAAGTTTGCAGATGACACAACAATGGTAGGCCTGATCACCGACAACGACAAGACAGCCTATAGAGAGGAGGTCAGAGACCTGGCCGTGTGGTGCCAGGACAACAACCTCTCCCTCAACGTGATCAAGACAAAAGAGATGATTTTGGACTACAGGAAAAAGAGGACCGGGCACGCCCCTATTCTCAATGATGGGGCTGCAGTGGAGCAGGTTGAGAACTTCAAGTTCCTTGGCGTCCACATCACCAACAAACGAACATGGTCCAAGCACACCAAGACAGTCGTGAAGAGGGCACGACAAAACCTATTCCCCTGAGGAGACTGAAAAGATTTGGCATGGGTCCTCATATCCTCAAAAGGTTCTACAGCTGCACCATTGAGAGCATCCTGACTGGAGACTAACTCTACCGTATAGGGACCTGGTGACTGGAGACTAACTCTACCGTATAGGGACCTGGTGACTGGAGACTAACTCTACCGTATAGGGACCTGGTGACTGGAGACTAACTCTACCGTATAGAGAGCTGGTGACTGGAGACTAACTCTACCGTATAGAGAGCTGGTGACTGGAGACTAACTCTACCGTATAGAGAGCTGGTGACTGGAGACTAACTCTACCGTATAGAGAGCTGGTGACTGGAGACTAACTCTACCGTATAGAGACCTGGTGACTGGAGACTAACTCTACCGTATAGGGACCTGGTGACTGGAGACTAACTCTACCGTATAGGGACCTGGTGACTGGAGACTAACTCTACCGTATAGGGACCTGGTGACTGGAGACTAACTCTACCGTATAGAGACCTGGTGACTGGAGACTAACTCTACCGTATAGGGACCTGGTGACTGGAGACTAACTCTACCGTATAGGGACCTGGTGACTGGAGACTAACTCTACCGTATAGAGACCTGGTGACTAACTCCACCGTATAGGGACCTGGTGACTGGAGACAAACTCTACCGTATAGGGACCTGGTGACGAGACGAACTCTACCGTATAGGGACCTGGTGACTGGAGACGAACTCTACCGTATAGGGACCTGGTGACTGGAGACGAACTCTACCGTATAGAGACCTGGTGACTGGAGACTAACTCTACCGTATAGGGCATATTCTCATTGAGAAACACTGCACAGAAACACATACCACCACACATGATCAAACACACAGTTCAACAGTTCAAATGTGCGCTTAACCATCACACAAAACAAGTCAAAAGTTCACAGTACATTTAAGGTCTTCACAGTACAATGATGTTCACACACACACACACACACACACAGTCTTGTACAGCTAACCTTGTGGGGACATACAATTCAGTCCCATTCAAAATCCTATTTTCCCTAACCCCTAACCCTAACCCTAATCCTAACCCGTACTCTTACCCTAACCCTAACCTTAACCCTAACCCTAACCCAAAAACCTAAACTTTATCCTAACCCTAAACCTAACCCTAGCTCCTAACCCTAACCCTACAACTAACCCTAGCTCCTAACCTTAATATTTAACTTAATTCTAACCCTAACACTAATTCTAACCTTAACCCTAAACCCCCTAGAAATAGCATTTGACCTTGAGGGGACTAACAAAATGTCCCCAGCTGGTCAATTTTTACTTTGTTTACCATTCTTGTAGGGACTTCTGGTCCCCACAAGAATAGTT